>NC_133325.1:628893796-629193796 GCF_042186555.1 Aquarana catesbeiana
CTGGCAGATGAGGCCGGAGAGCGGTGTCTGGGTTCAGTTCTGTAACGGGAGGCAGAGCCCGCGCCAGAACTCGCGCCTCGTGGAGAGCGGCCTAGGCCATCCATGTCCACCAGTTCCTCTGGTTTAGCAGCCAGGAACCGTTTTATGGACCCCGCAGAGGTGCGTTTCTTCGGTAGGGACTTACTAGACTTCTTGCGCATCTTCTCCAGTGGGTTAGCCGTAATTAGAAGTTAAGTAAGTGCTTTAATTACAGGGTCAGCGCCGGAGCTCAGGAGAGACGTGTCCTCACTGCTGCATGCCGAAACCACGCTCCTCCATCACCCACTCTTCTAACCACTTGAAGACAAAGCCCTTTCTGACACTTTTTGTTTACATAAAAATATTTTTTTTGGGCTAGAAAGATACTTTGAACCCCCAAACATTGTAGATTTTTTAAAGCAAAGGCCCTACAGATTAAAATGGTGGGTGTTGCAGTTTTTTTTCCACACAGTATTTGTGCAGCAATTTTTCAAACGCAATTTTTTTGTAAAAAAACACACTATATTGCCCAATTGTTTGGTACAATACAAAAGATGATCTTATGCCGAGTACAAAGATACCAAACACGACATGATTTAAAATTGCGCACAACCGCGCAGTGGCGACAAATTACATACAAAACCTTTACAGGTTACCACTTTAGATTTACAGAGGAGGTCTACTGCTAAACTTACTGCACTCGATCTGAAATTTGCGGTGATACCTCTTATGCATAGTGCAATTGCTGTTTACATACGACGCTTGAGTTTGCCTTTGCGCGTAACCACGGGGGGACAGGGGTGATTTTTTTTTTATAATTATTTATTTTGCTTTGTTATTTTTATTTTACACTTTTCCTTTATTTTTTTCCTTTTTATTATTTTTATTGTTATTACATGGAAATAAATACCCCCTATGATAGCAATAGGTAGTGACAGATACTCATTTTTGAAAAAAATGTGGGTCTATTAGACTCTAGATCTCTCCTCTGCCCTCAAAGCATCTGACCATCTGACCACACCAACATTGGTGTGATAAGATGCTTTCCAAATTTCCCAATGGTGCTGTTTATATCCGGCAAAACCAAAGTCATGAAATGTTCGTAGCTTCCGGTTTCTTAGGCCATAGAGATGATTGGAGCCATTCTGGTCTCTGATCAACTCTATAGTCAGCTGGCGGAACCACCGGCTGCATTCTCGGGTTACCCGATGGGGCAGGAGAGCCAGAGAAAACCATAGAAGACAGCGGGAGGGGGGTTGTTCCCTCCCACTACTTGTAAAAGCAGTCTAGTGGATAATTAGCCACTAGGATTGCCTTTACGTGAAAGCCGACCGTTGGCTGAAAAGAACGATACCAAGATGATACCTAAACCTGCAGGCATCATTCTGGTATAACCACTCAAACTCCAGCAACATACCAGTAAGTTGCTGGTCCTTCTTGGGCATATATTGTAATGTTTTTTTTGGGCTGCATGAAAAAAGAGATTGATCGGTGGGTATGCCCACCATTAGAATACCGCCCTGCGTCCACCCATGTCTAATGATGGGCATACATGCACCGTTTTCTTTTAACTGTGGTGGTGAAATCACCTCCTACAGCGCTGGAGTCACTGATTTACATATCGTGAGAACAAACCCTGTTACTGTCAAAATAAATAAATCCACGCTGCAGCTGAATGGTTTACCTGAAAAGCAAACAATGGTAACAATAAAACATTAACTCAAGAAAACAACAACAATCTGTGCCAAAAAAAGAGTAAAAAACATATGCCGAAGCATGAGGGCAATCCGCCCATTCCACCCCTGCCCCCATGCTTTGGCATATATGCACTTTTTTTTTTTAATTGTGGTGGTAAAATCATCTCCTACAGTGCTGGAGGCATGGCTCTACGTATCGTGAGAGCAAATGTTGTTGCTGTCAGAATAAATAAACCTGTGCTACAGCTGAATGGCATACCTGCAAAGCAAATAATGATTTACAATAAAACAAAGTAACATTACAGTATAACAGTAAGACTTACCATACCTGCAAAGCAAATGCAATAAAACACAATAAGAATAAAATATTACAGTTAAGCATAAAATACAGTAACAATAGAGAGAGAAAATAGAGAAAAATAGATAGAGAACAATATATGGAGAACAATAGATAGAGAACAATAAAGGGAGAAGAAAAATAAAACAAGTATTTTTGGCTGTTTTATTTTTTCTTTTTTGTGTCTTTTTTGTTTTTTCTTTTTTTTCACTTTTATTTTAACTGTAAACATTGCAGATTAGGGTCTCTCAAAATGTGATGGCCATCTTTCGAGACCCTGTGTGCCTTAGGACTGTAAAAGCGAGTGTCAGGCCTATATCCGCGTTTTCTGCAGAAACTACATCTTCTTTGGGGTGATCTTTGGGTAAAGGTACCACAGGGGACTTCTGGAAAGTGCCTCTTATGCAGCTGGCTCACTGTATTTGCATCAGGAAGTTGGGCCACAGCACCATCTGGAAACAGAAGGGCTGTGATAATCTCTTCCTGAAATTTTAGGAACACATAAGCGTTTAGCAGAGCCAATTAGAATAAATAGACACTTTTTTATACCAGCCTTACGGGCAATTAAGTATGGCGCCATCATCTGGTTGTTGAAGTCCACCCCTCCCATGTTAAGGTTGTATTCGTGGACACAGAGGGGCTTCACAACAAGACCTGTCGCCATTGGAATTTTGACTGCCGTATCTGCGTATAGGGAGGACAAAACAAAAACATTCCGTGTATCCCTCCACTTCACTGCGAGCAAATTATTACGCTTCAAGCAGGCTCTCTCACTCCGTATACGTCGGGCATCTACAAGCCGTTGGGGGAAGCGATTAGATCACACAGTGCCACATGCACCAATTCCACAATCAAAAAGATGACTAAAAAGTGGCATGCTTGTGTAATAATTGTCCACGTACAAGATGTACCCCTTTCTGAATAAGGGTGACACCAAGACCAATCTTGCCAGTGCTCCCTATGTAGTCTGGGCATTTGGGGGGGGGCTCCATCTTTTCCTTCGTAAACCATAAATCTATATGTATAGTCTGTTGCCCTGTCACAGAGCTTATACAACTCAACCCCATATCTGGCACGCTTGCTGGGGAGATACTGTTTGAAAGACAATCGGGCAGAAAATTTAATCAGGGACTCATCAATGCAGACAACTTGATCGGGAATAAACAAGGCTGCAAACTGTTGGTTCAAGTGGATTACGAGGGGCAGAATTTTGTGAAGCCTATCGTGTTCAGGGTTACCCTGAGGATGACAGAGTTCATTGTCATTGAAATGCATGAACCGCAAGATCTGCTTGTATCGCGTCCTGGTCATAGAAGCAGAGAACACAGGCATATGGTGAATTGGGTCAGTGGACCAATATGACCACAATGCACTCTTTTTGGTAATGCCCATGAGGAGGGATAGGCCCAGAAAGGTCTTAAATTCTGAAACTGTAACAGGTTTCCATTCTCTGGCAAGGGTCAACTGGGGATTAACAGCGATGAATTGACCAGCATACAAATTGCTTTGGTCCACAACAGATCTATAGTGATCTTACGTGAAATACAGTGTATAAAAACCAAGTGACGTAAAATCAACTGCTTCCACCTGAATTCCGGGTTGGCCAGTGAATGGGGGAAGTACGGGCGCTGCAGAAGTGGTGAGCTCCCAATTAGGATTGGCATATGCAACGGGAAGGGCACTATGGGCTCTACAGGCCTGGGTGCGAACTCTTGGTGGCTGAGGGACACTACTTGTGCTAGCTACCGCACCAGCTTGAACTGCATTTATGGGACTTACCACCTCACCATGTGATACTGCAGTGCTGGTTTGTCTACGACTAGGATGTACTAGGTCGCTTGTGCTTACCAGTTCACCAGAAGGATGAGTGGCAGTAGTACTGCCTCTCTGCTCCATATGAGAGTCCTGTGGTTCTTGCACCTCAGCAACAGAAAAACAGGGTCAGGAACGCCTGACCTTAGCAGGGACCACTACTCTGTCTTCAGAGCTATCTGTCAGGATGCCGCTGCTTTCTACCGGTTCGTATACTGAGCCTGAATCTGACAGTGAGGCGGCTTCCCCATCAGTCTCATCTGTCATGCTCAGCAACGTGTAGGCCTCTTCACTAGTGTACCTCTGTCTGGACATTTTGGCCTCTAAATTTACAGGCACAACTAGTGCGACTCACAGGCAAAAGAGCAACTGGTTGTTGGTGACTGCTTCAATCGCTACCAAAAAACTGTTATGCCCCGTACACACAGTCGGATTTTCCGACGGAAAATGTGTGATAGGACCTTGTTGTCGGAAATTCCGACCATGTGTAGGCTCCATCACACATTTTCCATCGGATTTTCCGACACACAAAGTTTGAGAGCAGGATATAAAATTTTCCGACAACAAAATCCGTGTACACAAATCCGACGGACAAAGTGCCACGCATGCTCAGAATAAATAAAGAGATGAAAGCTATTGGCCACTGCCCCGTTTATAGTCCCGACGTACGTGTTTTACGTCACCGCGTTCAGAATGATTTTCCGACAACTTTGTGTGACCGTGTGTATGCAAGACAAGTTTGAGCCAACATCCGTCGGAAAAAATCCTAGGATTTTGTTGTCGGAATGTCCGAACAAAGTCCGACCGTGTGTACAGGGCATGAGTGTTCACAGGGATCAGGCCTGACTCTGCAAACGCTGCAGCTATTTGTGTTGTGTTTTATAAGTGACAGTGATCTATTGATACTGCACTTGGGTGGGCTGGGCTGGGCGGAGGGGTTAAACGCAGGTGCTAGCAGGTGTCTGGGCTGATCCCGCTAACGCTGCATTTTTGGGAACACTAAACCACTGGTGACGCTAATATAGTTCTGATCAGATCAAAGATATTGATCCGTTCAGACACTATACTATTAAGGGAGGTGTATAGTGTGTGCGTGGGTGTTAGTGCTACTGGCACTAATCTGAAGCTGCCTGGGATTGATGCTGATCCTAACTGACACTAAAACCTGTACTGGGGGGCGATCAGGGAGTTAAATCTTTTTTTCTGTAATATATGGTGGGTACCCTGATGCTATAAAAACCTGACGGTAACAGTAACTAGCTAACTGGCTAAATAGCATCACCCGTGACCTTAAATACAGTGATCAGAAAAGAGATCTGTACACTATAGTAGTGACACTGGTGACAGGGGGTGAAAGAGTTAACTGGGGGGTGATCAGAGGGTTAAACCTTTATTAGGGGGTTAATGGGGTCTACCCTAAAGCTACCTTGGCTTACTACTAACTGCCCTAATGGTGACTAGTGTCACAAGTGACACCAGTACAGTGATCAGTGAAAAATCTGAAAAATGTACTTGGTGACTAGGGATGGACTTTATGTTCAGGTCGAACATGAGTTTGACCCGAACATTGGCTGTTCGACCGGTTCACCGAACAGCGAACAATTTGGTGTGTTCGCGGCAAATTCGAAAGCCGCGGAATACCCTTTAACCTCCCTGGCGGTATGATTATTTCAGATTTTAGGTGCTGAAAGCGGTACAATTATTTTGCACAGAAATTTGGCGTTTTATATTGTAGGCCTGTAATTCTTAGGAATAGTTCACTTAAATCTGTCCAAACAAGAGTCTAGTAGACATCCCGGGTATGATAAAGTTTGAAAAACGAAATAAAAAATTATAATATAATAAATAACTATAAATAATTAAAACACATAATAATATAATAATAATAAAAATTATATAATAATGTAATCAAATCAAAAACACTGAAATTTGCTCGGTTCCAGAATTTTAGCTTTTATTACTTTTAGTGTTTGATGACGGATCTCCCCACAAATCACTATCGCTCAATTCTGCAAGTGATTATAATTTATTATCACTTTTTTCTAGCTGGTCTAAAACCACTTTTGATGTAAAGAGACAGTTTTGGTTGCTATGGACAATCTCCAGTTTCCAGGCAGAAAGAACAGTTTTATATATATAAAACTGCATGCAGGACACTGAGCAGACCACTAGGGACAAAGGGGATGTGTAGTTATTTGATACAGTACTGTAATCTGTAAGATTACAGTATGCTGTATCTATACTGTGTGTTTCACTTTTGAATTTACTGCCGAACTCCGTCCCCGTGTGTCGCAACGCTCGCAGGGAACGGAGCTCGGCACTGTGAATCGAGCGAGACACAGCGGCTCGCCGATCACAGCGAGGAGACATCGCAGGATCCAGGGGACAAGGTAAGTAACCTCTATATGGATCCTGCGATGCAAGCCCGAGTCTGGCTCGGGGATACCGCTTTTGGTATGTAAAATCCACCCCGAGCCAGACTCGGGAATACCGCCAGGGGGGTTAAAAGTCTATGGGAGAAATCTAAAGTGCTAATTTTAAAGGCTTATATGCATGGTATTGTCATAAAAAGTGTTTTGGGACCTGGGTCCTGCCCCAGGGGACATGTATCAATGCAAAAAAAGTTTTAAAAATGGCTGTTTTTTCGGGAGCAGTGATTTTAATAAAGCTTAAAGTGAAACAATAGAAGTGAAATTTTCCTTTAAATTTCATACCTGGGGGGTGTCTATAGTATGCCTGTAAAGTGGCGCTTTTTTCCTGTGTTTAGAATAGTCTCAGAGCAAAATGACATTTCTAAAGGGAAAAAAAAGTAATGAAGTAATAGCGGTGTCGGCTATAGTGAATTGTCTATGGGAGAAATCAAAAGTGCTAATTTTAAGGGTTAATATGCAAGTTATTGTCATAAAAAGTGTTTGGGGACCTGGGTCCTGCCCCAGGGGACATGTATCAATGCAAAAAAAAGTTTTAAAAATGGCCGTTTTTTCGGGAGCAAAATAACATTTCTAAAGGGAAAAAAAAGTAATGAAGTAATAGCGGTGTCAGCTATAGTGAATTGTCTATGGGAGAAATCAAAAGTGCTAATTTTGAGGGTTAATATGCAAGTTATTGTCATAAAAAGTGTTTGGGGACCTGGGTCCTGCCCCAGGGGACATGTATCAATGCAAAAAAAAGTTTTAAAAACGTCAGTTTTTTCGGGAGCAGTGATTTTAATAATGCCTAAAGCATTGGCGTGCATTAGGGTGTGCACCCCAAAGCTCAAACACACATGCGTATATATATATACATATATATATATATATATATATATATATATATATATATATATATATATATATATATATATATATATACATACACTGTATTGCCAGAAGTATTGGGACGCCTGTCTTTACACACACATGAACTTTAATGACATCCCAGTCTTAGCCCGTAGGGTTCAATATTGAGTTGGCCCACCCTTTGCAGCTATAACTGCTTCAACTCTTCTGGGAAGGCCGTCCACAAGGTTTAGGAGTGGGTCTATGGGAATGTTTGACTATTCTTCCAGAAGAGCATTTGTGAGGCCAGGCACTGATGTTGGATCAGAAGACCTGGCTCGCAGTCTCCACTTTAATGTGAAGGTCAGTCAAGTTCCTCCACCTCAAACTCGCTCATTCATGGCTTAGCCCCTTAGTTCCAATGAAGGGAACTCTTAAGACATCAGCATACCAAGACATTTTGGATAATTTTATGCTCCCAACTTTCTGGGAACAGTTTGGGGATGGCACCTTCCTATTTGAACATAACTGCACACCAGTGCACAAAGCAAGGTCCATAAAGACATGGACTGAGCAAGGGTGGTGGAAAATTAACTTCAAGCGCAAAAATTCACATTATAATAGTAACTAAAACATATAAAATTAAGTGTAACAATCTAAACAATAAAAATTCCAAAGTGCTATAATGGTGGGAACCTCCCAACTAAAATGTTGTTTCACTTGAGATTAATCTGTATGGCAAATATCTATAGGAGGGGTTTCCACCATCCCTGCTAAGTTTCATTTTTTATTTATCTTTTCAGTTTGATGTGCATTATATGTAACGTTACATATCACCGGTGTTGTGGTAATATTGACAATTATTGAGATTTCCATACATTAGAGGGTTCCACAATTATTGTTAAGTTATTGATTAGTAAGTTAGCGCTGCACTTTTTTTTGGGGGGTGTGGAACACATAACAGTGCTTAGTGGCAGGCTTTTTACTGACACTTTTTAAATTTACCTCCAGTAGTTTATTGTAAATAGTAGTGTTGTGCCCCACCAGGCCAGCCCCCATAGACAATGTGCCTAGCTGCTAAGTTCATCTGCCCATCCCTGCACTCAGTGCACTTATGGGCACTGATTGGAAGCACTGATAGGCAGAACTCATAGGCACTGATAGGCAGCACTGATTGGCACTGATAGGTGGCACTGATTGGCAGCACTCATGGGTACTGATAGGCAGCACTGATTGGCAGCACTGATGGGCACTGATAGGCGGTACTGGTTGGCAGCACTGATTGGCAGCACTGATAGGCACTGCATGGTGGCACTGATAGGTGGCACTGATTGTCACTAATTGACAGCACTGATTGGCACTGATAGGCAGCACTGATGGGCATTGATAGGCAGCACTGATGGGCACTGATAGGCTGCACCGATAGGCAGCACTGATGGGCCCTGATAGGCAACACTGATGGGCACTGATAGGTGGCACTGATTGGAAGCATTGATAGGCAGCAATGATTGGCACTGATTTGAAGCACTGATTGGCACTGATAGACAGCACTGATTGGCACTGATAGGCGGCATTGGTTGGCATTGGTTGGCACTAATAGGCTTCACTGATTGGTAGCACAGGTGAGCACTGATAGGCAGCACTGATGGGCACTCATTGGCAGCACTGATGGGCACTGATGGGTACTGATAGGCAAAACTGATGGGTACTGATAGGCATTACTGATGGGCACTGATAGACAGCACTGATGGGCACTGACAGGTGGCACTGATGGGGGCATTGGTTGGCACTGACTGGCAGCACTGATTGGCACTGACATGTGGCACAGATTGTCTCTGATGTTTGGCTTTGGTTGGCACTTACAGGTGGCACTGATGGGCACTGACAGGTGGCACTGGTGGGCACTGTGACAGGTGGCACTGTTGGGCACTGATTGGCACTGACATGTGGCACTGATGGGCACTGACAGGTGGCACTGGTGGGCACTGATTGGCACTGACAGGTGGCACTGCTGGGCACTGACAGGTGGCACTGATTGGCGGCACTGATAAGTGGCATCGGTTGGCAATGATAGGTGACACTGATAGGCATTGATAGGCGGCACCGATTGGCACTTTTTTTTATTTAGGAGAGGGGAAGTTTCCCATTGAGCAGTCAGCTAGGCATGTAAGAGCCGCTCAGTGCGTGAAACTGTAATGTAATGTCACTGCTTGCAGAGAGGAGCTGTCAGAACTCAGAGCTGATGTCGGGGGTGGGTGGGACCAAACAGCTAGCCTATCAAACACAAGCCAAAGGGATAGAGGCTGGGTGGGCCACTTTGTGTATGTGGCTCTGCCCCTTTCTATCAGCTATCAAACACCAGCCAAAGGAATAGGGGCTGGGTGGGCTGCTCCGTGTATATGGCTCCGCCCCCTTTTTTAAGCAGCCCAATTATTGGCTGGTGTTTAATAGCTGACAGAAACGGGGCGGGGCCACATACACGGAGCGGCCTGCCCAGCCCTCGACATCAGCGTGTTTGATAGGCTAGCTGTTTGGTCCCGCCCACCCCCGACATCAGCCCCAAGTTTTGACAGTTCCTATCTGCAAGCAGTGACATTACCTTACAGTTTAAAGCACTAAGTGGCTCTTACATGCCTCCCTGACTGCTCAATAGGAAACTGTCTCACAGGTAGCTCCCTATACAGTCTCTTGCAGCATCTTACAGCACATCTCCGGACACACATTAGGGTGTGCCCAGGCACACCTGGCACACCCTGTGCACACGTTTCCCGTATTTAGAACAGTGTGACAGCAAAATGACATTTGTAAAGGAAAAAAAGTCATTTAAAACTACTCGCGGCTATAATGAATTGTCGGCCCGACAATACACATAAAAGTTCATTGATAAAAATGGCATGGGATTTCCCCACAGGGGAACCCCAAACCAAAATTAAAAAAAAAATGCATGGGGGTCCCACTAAATTCCATACCAGGCCCTTTAGGCCTGGTATGTATATTAAGGGGAGCCCCGCGCCAGAATTTAAAAAAAAATGGCGTTGGGGTCCCCCTAAATTCCATACCGGCAGGTCTGGTATGGATATAAAGGGGAACCCCGCACCAAATTTTTTTAAAAAATGGCGTGGGGGTCCCCCTCAAAATCCATACCAGACCTGCCAGGTTGCGTGCTCGGAAAAGGGTCTGGTATGGATTTTTGGGGTGACCCCATGCCATTTTTTTTATTTTGGCATGGGTTTCCCCTTAAAATCCATACCAGACCTGAAGGGTCTGGTATGGATTTTAAGGGGACCCTCACGCCATTTTTTTTAAAATTTTGGCGTGGGGTTTCCCTTATTCATACCAGACCTGAAGGGCCTGGTATGAAATTTAGGGGGACCCCCATGCCATTTTTTTTTTAATTGTGATGTGGGGTTCCTCTTAATATCCATACCAGACCTGAAGGGCCTGGTATAGAATTTAGGGGGACCCCCACGCATTTTTTTAAAAACATTTTGGTTCGGGGTTCCCCTGTGAGGAAATTCCATGCTGTTTTTATCAATTAACTTTTATGTGTATTGTCGGACCGACAATTCATTATAGCTGCAAGTAGTTTTAAATTACTTTTTTTCCTTTTGAAATTATATTTTGCTGGTAGACTATTCTAAATACGGGAAACATGCGCCCCTTTACAGGCATAGTATAGACACCCCCCAGGTACGAAATTTAAAGGAATAGTACACTTTTATTGTTTCACTTTAAGCATTATTAAAATCACTTTATTTGCACTGATACATGTCCCTTGGGGCAGGACCTAGGTCCCCAAACCCTTTTTATGACAATAACTTGCATATTAACCCTTAAAATTAGCACTTTTCATTTTTCCCATAGACAATTCACTACAGCCAACACCGCTATTACGTCACAACTTTTTTTTCCCTTTAGAATTGTCATTTTGCTCCCGAAAACCGGTCGTTTTTAAAACTTTTTTGCATTGATACATGTCCCCTGGGGCAGGACCCAGGTCCCCAAACACTTTTTAAGACAATAACTTGCATATTAACCCTTTTAGAAATGTAATTTTGCTTTAGACTATTCTAAACACGGGAAAAAAGCGCCACTTTACAGGCATACTATAGACACCCCCCCAGGTACGAAATTTAAAGGAATATTTTACTTTTATTGTTTCACTTTAAGCTTTATTAAAATCACTGCTCCTGAAAAAACGGCCGTTTTTAAAACTTTTTTTTGCACTGATACATGTCCCCTGGGGCAGGACCCAGGTCCCCAAAAACTTTTTATGACAATAACTTGCATATAAGCCTTTAAATTTAGCACTTTTGATTTTTCATGTTCGTGTCCCATAGACTTTAACGGTGTTCGAGTGTTCGAACAAATTTTTTGCCTGTTCGCATGTTCTGGATGCGAACCGAGGGGGTGTTCGGCTCATCCCTATTGGTGAAACAGTGACAGGGAGTGAAGAGGTTAACTGGGGGGCGATCGGGGGGTGATCAGGGGGTGAAAAGTGTGCCTATGTCTACTGTGTCAGTGTAGTGTTGGTGCAACTCACGTTTAGATGTCCTCTCTCTGGAACTGAAAAGGGCTCCAAAAGGGGAGGTAAGATCACTTCCTCTGGCTGTTTACAATTCACAGGCAGAGGAAGTATTTCATTCGTCAGAACCGATCACCAGATCCAGGACAGAAATCATTGGCCTGGGCCTGGAGACTGATTGGTTCTGAAGCAAATCCAAACACTGCGGGTGCACTCGATGTATCATGGTGGCGATTCACCCAGGAGAGCCAATCTTATACTGCGGTGGCTGGTCTTTAACCACATGCCGACGGCATGCAGCGGCGGCAGAATGGCTCCCCCACGCAAATTGCTGTAGCTGTACGGTGATCGCTTTAAGGGGTAAAGGGGGCGCGCACGCCCACCGCATCACTGAGGAGCCGATGTGCGTGCCCGGCGGCCGCGATGTCCGCTGGACACAAGCGATTACTCGTGACAGATCAGGGACATAGATCTGTGTGTAAACACACAAATCCACGTCCTGTCAGGAGAGAGATCTGATTGCCTGTTCCTAGTATATAAGAACACCGATCGGTATCCTCCCCCAGTCAGTCCCATCCCCCCACAGTTAGAACACACAGTGAGGGAACATATTTAACCCTTTGATTGCCCCCTAGTGTTAATCCTTTCCCTGCCAGTGACATTTATACAGTAGTCAGTGGCTATTTATAGCACTGGTTTCAAAAAAGTGTCAAAAGTGTCTGATCTGTTCGCCGCAATGTCCCAGTCCAGATAAAAATCGCAGATCGCCGCCATTGCTAGTAAAAAAAAAAAAATGCCATAAATATATCCCATATTTTGCAGATGCTATAACTTTTGTGCAAACACGCTTATTGCGATTTTTTTTTACCAAAAATATGTACAAGATTACCAGAAGAAACATGTACCACTTTAAAAAACTTCAGACCAGGCTTAGAACAGTTGATGCAAATTTACTGAGGAGACTAAACCCTAATCCTAACTACTATATATGTGTGGCTGCCCAGGCATACCTCTGCAAGGTAGTAGTCCATAGTGGCGCTTTCCATGCTTGGACATCCTCCGGAACCCCAGTGCCTCTGACAGGCTACAAGGCTCAGTAGTCCCTCTTCACAGCCCTGGACCTGAACCTTGACCCTTTTTAAACCACAGGTGGGCTGGCTGGGGTCAAAAAAGCCCAGGAACTGAGCACACATAACTTAACCCTTTCCCCCAGCCTTGGTCAGCCTCTAACTTACTAAAGCAGATGTATTACAACTTGTCTACATGCATACTGGTAGATTTTAATGTGTTAGCAGTTTTTATAGTTTATCGAATTTGGCTACCTATGCTACTTATGTATGTTTTTAGGCGCACTCAGAAATTATAGGTAGAACAATCATGCAACAGAATATGCTTCCTCTAGATTAAGAAGCTGCTTCTGCTTCTTTGGGTGGCATGGTATTCTTTGAGAAAATAATGCCCCGAATGGATGCTAGCAATGTGGGAGTTTGGAATATTTAATAGTTTGTACTTAATATCTAGACGTAGATATTTTAAAGCAATAGATGATTATTTTTTGTATTTTTTAAGGGGCCAGTATGAACGATGTCTCATAAAGACTATGTACCATTATGGATCCTCCTACTGGCATCAATCAAAGTTTGTTACCAGATACATGTAACTAATACCACATTAAATTGTAAGTATTTAAGTAAAACAATATCAGGAATAAAGCTCCTAGCATTCTTGTTATTGTCATGTATTTTTTAAAGATATGGTGATCTCTTTTCAGTTCTTCTTAAAAGGCCTAACATTAGAGTAATAAATTATCGCCCAAATGCTGTTAATCTTACCTGGGATACAGAGGTAACATCTGAAGTAGATGAGTATGAGATCTGCTATAATTTCTCCTATCGATTTCTGGATAAAACAACTTGGAAGAAGGTAATCAGTGTTTTCATTGTTACTGTTATTTTATATGTATATTTTATTTTTGGCTTTTAGATTTTGGGACTTACTGTATGTTCCTTCTTTTTTTTTCTGCAATGTGATTATTTCTCTGTCAGCTCCATCTAGTGGCCAAATTGTGGAATGTTTTCTGATTCTGATGTATTTCAGAAAACATACAGCATTTTGGACACTAGCTGACAATCACAGGGATTCATTGTATTAGAAAAAATGTGGGTAAAATTCATGTAGCTGGGGGAATGCTTGTGATATACATCCAAGGAATATTAGGAAAACTAGACCCCATACCAGGTTACAAGTCCTCAACATAGGGGGGGTACCTTGCCAGGGGATTCTCCCTGGGCAAAGCATCTTGTCCTCGTGTTGAAGGCAAGAGTGTCTTCCTCACAACCCTGGCCTTGTGGCTGTGCGGGTTTGTGGGCTGGGGGCATGTCACAATCAGTAATAAGGGAGCACCGAGAAATCATCTCCCAAGTGATGTCATTGGCCAAGAATAGACATGACAATATATGGTCAATGACGTTGTTGAAATTTCGGTGTGTCATTGACCATATACGGTTTTATCCATTCATAGATCAAGCTGTTTGTTTATGATCAGGAACATACAGGCTGCAGATCATGTGACCACCGTGACAGCCAGTCGCAGTGACCACATAATTGAGAAGTCTTTCCTGCTTCCCAGCAATAATACTCAGTTAAAGGACTCCCAGGAGGGGATGGGAAGAAGTTACTATAGCAGCAGAACCCTAATTGAATCCATTATGGATGCGCCAAACTTATTTTTTTTTTTTTCTAATTAGTGATAACAGACATGAAATGACTGGTGGATCTCTCCCTGATCTCACCCTAGAAATCCCTTTCACTGGCCATGAAGGGCTGTCAAAACGTCTCCATAGTCTCATGATCAGCTGCTCCACTCCCAACCATGCATTTATTAAAGTTCATGTTTACCTTGTTCTCTGCTTTATGCTTCTGCTCAGAGATTAGAGCCAGTTAGAAAAATGTGATTTATTTATGTGAATTCTAATGGTGGGGTACATTGTCCTGTGTACCCACCTTTAGTCACAGATTTTCCCTTAACCCATAGTCCTTATTAGGACTACTATCTATACCAGCAACATGTTTCATTGCTAGCCTTAAGGTAATCACCCCTTTGCCGGAATTGCTCATGACTAGTAATCACCTCTTTAGCAGCACAAAGATTTCAGTGCGATGCGAATGAAAGGCAATGTACGCTTTCAAATATTTTTGTTGTTTTAACCTCTTCCCACCCATGCTATAGCTGAATGACGGCTACAGCACAGGCCTTAATTGCCGGGAGGGCGTCTATAGACGTCCTCCCTTGCATGAGCTGCCTGCGTGCCCCCAATGAGACTCGGCTGATCACAGATCGGAGTAAGGAGCCAATCCCAGCCCCTTATCATGTGATCAGCTGTCAGCCAATGACAGCTGATCATGTGATGTAAACAAAAGATCAGTAATCAGCTTTTTTTCCCTCACGCTGACAGCGCAAGGAAAAAAAGCCCATCACCGGCTTCTGACAGGGGGACATCAGTCCCGAACAGGGAGAGGAACTGTTGCTATGCAGTACCCTCCAGTGCCACCTGCCAGTGCCCATCAGTGCCCCCTACCAGTGCCCACCAGTGTCACCTACCATTGCCCACCAGTGCTACTTATCATTAACCATCAGTGCTGCCATCCAGTGCCCATCAGTACCTCATAATCAGTGCCACCTATGAGTGCTGCCTATCAGTGTCATCTACCAGTACTTACCGTTGACCATCAGTGCCACCTATCAGTGCCACCCATCAGTGCCCTTTAGTGCTGCCATCACTGCCACCCATCACTGCCACATCTCAGTGCCCACCAGTGCCACCTCATCAGTGCCCATCAGTGCCACCTATCAGTGTCCATCAGTGCCTATCAGTGCAGTCTATCAGTGCCCATCAGTGGAGCCTATCAGTGCCCATCAGTGCAGCATGACCGCCCAATTGTCATTCAAAGTGCGACAGTGCTGAAAGCTGAAAATTGGCCTGGGCAGGAAGGGGGTTTAAGTGCCCAGTAAGCAAGTGGTTAACTAAATATTAGTGTAGTTAAATAACCTGTGTAGTTTGTATGCCTTACCTTGTAATGATGGGCTTACATGTGGTGGCTGTAAAGAGACAGAAGGCTGACATGTCCCCACCCATTCTGCATTCCCCTTGTCTCCAGAAAGTGTACTGATCTGAGGCAAGTAGACAAGTAGTGATGACCCTGGGTTTAGTTCAGAAAGTGTTCTGCAAACCTCAAAAAAGCATGGATACCAAACCTGAACCCTATTGAAGTTAATAGCAGCCTAATCTGTCAAATTAAAAATGCTTTAGGGCTAATAGGCAAGGGGATGTCAAAAAATAGCATGAGGGAGGGCACTTCCCTGGGTAACATGTACCGATGCATTTAAACAATTCCATGTAACCGGAAGCAGTGATTGTTTAGCACTGACATTACAAACGATTTTTTTTTTTAATTTCCAACATATGACTTTGACATCTGTCATTTATGGCTTTGTTTTTAAAAAAAGACAGCACATAGACCCACGCAAGAGTCTGCTATGTATTTTGAGGGACATTTGAAGGGGTTTGTGTGCTGTGTGTTAAAAAGAAAGAAGCTTGCAATGAATGTCATTTGCTGGCAAATTAAATTGTTTCATTTTCTTTCTTTTTACAGTAAGTGTCATTTATGCTGTTGCATATTCTACAGTAGACATGTGCAGAACGAAAACATTTGTTTAGTGTCGGATCAATTTGTTAAGTTACTAATTTGTTAAGTTATTTACTAAGTTACTAAGGCTGATTTTCCTAAGTCTCTGTTCACATCTGGGCGTTCCGAATCATGGGCAAAATCGCCACGATTCAAAATAGCAGCCAATCGTGGGACACCCCTGCGATCCCCCTCACTTCCAATGGCACCCCGATTGCGGCACGATTTTGCCGTGATTATTTCCTGACAAATCACGGTAAAATCGCACAAACAGAATCGCGGGCTGTCTGTCACCCAGTACAAGTACAAGAACGGCAAAATCGCGATCTTGGTGTCATTGGAGGTGATGGGGATCGCACGGGCATCCCGCGATTTGCCGCAATTCTGGATAGCAGGCAGAATCACAGCGATTCCGCCCATGATCCGGAACACCGAGATGTGAACGGAGCCTTAAGGAAATCAGCAATAGTCAGCAATATGTTTATATTTCAAATTTGTTTTCAAATTCAATTTCTTTTTCTAATACAATTCAAATTTGAATCGAATTTCAGACGAAATTTTGTTTTGTTATTTTGGATTCGTTACTATTGTAATTGTTACTATTGTAATTCGGAAATTCAGATGCATATGAATCTCTGAATAACGAAAATTTCGTCCGAACTTTGATTCGGAAGGAAACAAACTGCACATGTCTATACTACCTCAAGAATGAAAAATAATGTGTAGAGTGGCCTTCAAAATGCATACCAGGCCCCTTGAATGTGTGAAGTCCCCTTAAAAATCCATTTCAGACCCTTAATCTGAGCATGCAGCCTGGTTGGCCAGGAAAGGGAGGGGAGGATAAGCATGTGGCCCTCCTCCTGAACGATACCAGACCAAATGCTCTCAATGTGAAGGGGTGCCTTACCATTGGGGACCCCCCGGCAAAGCACCCTGTCCCCATGTTGATTGTTAATGAGGACAAGGGCCTCTTTCCCACAGCCCTTGCCTGGTGGTTGTGGGAATCTGTGGGTGGGGGGGGATAATTGGAACTGGAAAGCCCCGTTAATAATAAGGGGGGGCCAGATATCCCCCCCCCCGTTATGTGAATGAGTATGGAGCACACAGTTCACAAAAATAGAAATAAAGACACCAAAGTGACAAGTCCTTTATTAAAAATACAATCCCAAAAACCTTTCCCTCAGTGTAAATCCATTGTCTTTATTATGATGCCCACCACCTCCGATGACTTGCTGAAAAAAGAAACCTGATGTTCCAAGTGCACACAGCTGATCCCAAGGATGACACTACTACCGTGGCTTCCTTAGGCTGTAATATATAGACGTGGTAGAAATACTGCTTCTATATATGATGCACAGCTTACACCGAAAAGGGGGATGAACAAGAGACAAAACTACAGTTATGATGAGCCCATCTCCTTCCTAGCTGTTGTCAGATTTGCCACAGTGGTGGGTAAGGGAGGGAAGGGCAGACTGCATAACTAGGCTTGGAAAGCACCTAGCAACAGGGGACAAAGTACTACATATAAAGAGTTTTACATAACTAAAAGTTCTTACATGTCTGTACAATTACTCTTTATTCTGACAAAAATAAAGCTTTGATCCCTTTAAAAGAGAACAGTAGGACCTGATATTTTTGGGAAACTTATGAAGGAGGATGGATGGGTAGACCTCTGGAGGTTAGAGAACCCTAATAAGAGAACATATTTGTGGTCAGCATCAGGAAGAGGGAGTCTGTCACAAATATATATGGTGTTGGGGAATGAAAAGGTACAATCTCTGCTACACTCAGTAACATACATGCCCAGGTTGGTGTCGGATCACACTCCAGTAATGTTTAAACTGAAAATAGGCCCCAGGGGGAGGATACACCCCTACTGGTTAAAACAGATTGGATTCAATGACCGAGTGCCGGAACAGATAGAAGTATTTTTAGAAGCACATGGAGATAACAAGATGGATGGGATGACTTGGGACACCTTCAAAGCATTTTTAAGAGGAGCACTGAAATCAACAATTTCATATATAAAAAGGCCCAATAGACAGGAAGAAGAGGAACTGACTGGATTATGTGCCCAAGCAGAGGCAGATTTCATAGATAGTCCCTCAAATAATAAACAGATAAGGTGGGAAGGGTTAATGCGTCAATATAGGAACCAATTAGCAGTTAATGCTAAGTGGAAAATATTTTTTTTTTAAATAAAAGAAATTTTGAGCAGGGAAACCAACCTAGTAAGATTTTGGCCTTTATAACTAAGCAACAAACATTGTCTTTGATGATCTCAAAGCTTACAAATGAGCAAGGGGATCTGGTAAATACAGGAGAGATACTTAACTGTTTCCACAAATATTATACCTCAATGTACACTTCTACGTTGACATGTGCAACGGAAGAGATAGAGAAGTATTTAGAGGACCTGGAGTTCCCACAGCTTACAGAAGAAAAAGTATTGATGATGGAAAATAAAAATAGAGAAGGAGGAGGTATGGCAGGCTATTCTCTCTTTCGCTCTCTTTCTCTCTTTCGCGCCTAAATATACTGTAGATCACAAAATCCAGGCAAAAATCCTGGCCAGGAGGTTAAACAAGGTAATCCTATCTATTAGAAATAGTGATCAAACAGGCTTCATGCCAGAAAAATCCACATCAGCTAAGAAAAGGAGAACACAATTAATAGCACAATTGAGGAATTTTATCCCAGAGACGAGTGCCTTGGCATCATTGGATACTGCCAAGGCATTCGACTCCATAGAGTGGGAGTTTATTTCAAATAACACTGAGGCGATTTGGATTTGGTCATAGATTTAGGAAATGGGTAAGGATATTATATAAACAACCATGTTCAAACTTATTGGTAACTGGATTGTTATCCCCTACAATAAGGTTATATAGGGGAACAAGACAGGGGTGCCCTTTATCCCCTAAATTGTTCACAATTGCAATAGAAGTATTGGCTATGAGATTTAGACAGTCTGAAAGGGTCAAAGGAATTAGTATAGGGGAAAGGACCAAAAACGCAGGTCTATACGCTTACAACATTATATTATTCGTGAGAGACACACAGTCATTGTTGGTGGAAGCCATAAAAATAGACACATTTGGGTCGTTCTCAGGCCTCATGATCAATCGGCAGAAATCTGTATTGATGCCAATGGATCAAGAGGCAGGGGAAGGGTCCCAAGTCCCATTAAAAGTAGTGAACTCATTTAATTATCTGGGCATAAATATTACTTTAGAACCAGTGGAAGCTCTGCAAGCTAGTGTATACCCGATGATAGAATATGTTAAAAACAAACTAAGAGTTTGGAATAAATTACCTTTCTCAGTAGCTGGAATATTAAACTTAATTAAAACTATAATTTTACCCACAAGCTTGTATGTCCTCTCGCATATACCGGTGTGAATACTTAAGCAGATATTTAGAAAATGCAATTCTCAATTTTCAAAGTTCATATGGACAAAGGCAGATGTAAAATAAAACTTATAACGCTACAGCGACCTAAAACGGCAGCAGGAATGGCACTACTGGACTTATACCTATACTACCTCATGGACCAATTAAAACATTTAAGAACATGAGTAACGCAGGAACAAGGAATAGGGGTGGAAAAACCTGACACTCCACGACACCTGGCACACTATGTACTCCTCTGATAAGGATTATACCTTTTATTCGGTCCCCCATGGTAAATATTCTAGAATAGACTATTTATTTCTCTCCCAATCAGATTTACCCCTCCTCCAACAGACAACTATAGAACCAATGTTCCTTTCTGACCATCACCCCATCACGATCACCCTTTCCTACCCAGAGACTTGCGCTAGATTCAAAATGTGGAGACTGAACCCCTCCCCACTCAACGATCCAACGACAATAAACTATTTGAAGTCCGCATACACCTTTACTTTAGGGAAAACACCACTCCAGATATCTCTCCTGTATCCCTTTGGGAAGCACATAAATGTGTGATTCGCGGCAAACTTATTGCATTCGCTGGGAAAGCTAAAAGATACACAAGAAACCATTACCTCTCTGATCTTAACAATCAAAAACTTAGAAACATCTCACAAACACATGCTCAGTCCACCCTACAGGAATTACTACACTCACGCTCTCTCCTCCTGGAGGAGCTAGGCAAACAATTTAGAAGACGCTATATTCTTGGCCAAAGAGTCTTCTATGAGCATGGGAATAAAAGAGGACGCCTTTTAGCCTGTACGATCCAAGCCTCCAAAACCTCATCCACAATTCACCACTTGCGAAATGCTCATGGAACACTCTTATCCAAGAAAGGACATTGCAAAGGAATTTGAGAGTTTTTACTCCAAATTATATAACCTACATTCTAATCACCTCGGAGCGTCTTCGTTAACCACACACGTTGAACGCATTAGAGAATTCCTCTCACAATACACCCCAAAACCAATATCCACCCAACATGCCCAGGATATGGAGATCCCCCTTACTATATGTGAACTTGAACTGGCAATTAAACAAATGAAAACTGGCAAGAGCCCAGGACTGAACGGCTTTACTCTCCAGTATTATAAGTCATTCTTAGATACCCTAGCCCCCAAAATTCTCTCCACCTTTAATGCATTCTCGGATCCCCAGGTGTTACCAGATGGAATGTTGGTAGCACACATAGCTGTAATCCCAAAGGAAAGTAAATACCCAGCCCAAGATTCGAGCTTTAGACCCATATCCCTATTGAACGTGGACATTAAAATCTACGCAAAAATCTTAGCCAATAGATTACTCCCCTTGATTCCTGAACTCATCTCCTTGGACCAGGTGGGATTTGTCCTGGGGTAGGGAGGCCAGGGACAACACTATCCGCACCCTAAATCTCCACCACTGGCTCACATTGTCTAAATCACAAGGATTTTTCCTCTCCCTTGATGCCGAGAAGGCATTTGAAACAGTGGCCTTGGACTACAAGCGGGAGGTGCTCGTAGCTGTCGGCCTTGCACCTCGTATGCTCCTGCATGTGTTGGCCCTATATTCGAACCCATCCACTATGGTAAGAGTTAACGGCCACCTGTCAAATGCCTTCTCCATCAGTAATGGTACACTCCAGGGATGTCCCCTATCCCCTCTAATTTACATTTTGATACTGGAGCCCCTCCTTAACAGAATAAGAACCAATCCTGAAATCAGGGGTCTGACTGTCGGTGATAGGTAATTTGAGGTTGCAGCCTTTGCAGGCGACATCCTACTGTCCCTGGAATCGCCCCACACCTCCCTGCCCAATTTGCGAAAGAACTTGAGTTCTTTGGCAGTCTTTCCAACCTCAAGATTAACCATTCAAAATCACATGCCCTGAATATAACTCTTCCCACTCAGGAAGTACTTCACTGTCAAGAGGCCTTCCCATTTCAGTGAGAGAAGGAGGCAATCACATATTTGGGAATTAGAATTACCACCCGACTGTCAGACCTCTATATGTCTAATTTTCACATAGCCCCTACCAAAGTTCAAAACCATGTCAAGGAGTGGATGGGCCGGAACGTCTCGTGGTTCGACCGCTCTGCATTGATTAAAAGGATCATTCTGCCAAGATTACTTTATCTAATGCAAACCATCCCTATCCACCTCCCCCCAGCCTTTTTCTCAGCTTAACGGAAAGCTTGCTCTGCCTTTATCTGGAGAAACTCTCTACCTCGTATAAAATATTCCCGCCTTACGTTGCAGAAAAACAGTGGGGGCATCGGTCTTCCAGATTTATACAGATACTACCTGGCATGCCACCTGACTAGGATAGTGGATTGGAACGTACATACCACCAGAAAGACCTGGGTAGCCCTGGAAAAATCACTTATACCGGGTCCCTTACATCTACTCCCCTGGTTATTTCCCAAACAAACACTGGTCACAGGCGATCTCCACACACCCGCTAATTCACCCTTCCCTTCTGGCCTTGGGTGGAGCGACAAGGTCCGGGTTAACTGTCTTGGTCCTGGGACCCTTGACCACATTAAGAGGAAACCAAGCATTCCCTCTAGGGGATTCCCGCTCCTTCTTGCTCCACGAATGGCCACACGATGACGTTCTAGCTCTCCACTTTTTCTTGAAGGGATCCCCTCTCCCCTTTGAGAACCTGGCGAACATTTCTAAAACTGCTTCATTTTGCTTTTGGTCATATAGACAAATTCGACATTTTCTCTCGACCCATTCACACCAGTCTTGCAGGACCAGGCAACTCACTCCTTTTGAATCCCTTTGTCACCGCAAAACATCACAAAGACATTTGATATCCGTTCTATATGCTTTTCTTTCAGCTGTGCTGACCCCCTCTCCAGCTTCTTCACAGGTGTCTTGGGATAGGGACTTTCAAACGCCTCTCTCCGCAGAAGCGTGGGATACCATCTATGAATATGCCCATAAATGCTCTCTAAATGTGGCCATTCAAGATAATGGCTAAAAAATAGCCACAAGGTGGCATAGGACTCGATAAGTTTTCCGCTTCCATTCCCAACACATGTTGGAGATGTGGAAAACAGGAAGGAACTATGCTTCACATATGGTGGACTGTGAATACCTTCAACCCTTTTGGAAGAGGTCAGTGAAGTCATTTAACACGTCACTACATATACTCTGGACTACACCCCCACACAATTCCTCCTACATCACACATTACTGCCCAAAAAGGACTATTACAAGTCAATGGCCATGCATGTGAATGCAGCTAGACTCTGCATCCCAATCCACTGGCGCTCCACACACACTCCAACGATCAGAGAATGGTTCGGGAGACTATCCAAAATAAAAGAAATGGAAGAATTGATCTATATATCCCAGGAAAGAACGCAAAAACTCTGATTCACTTGGGCATGCTGGACCCACTTCACGACCACTGAATGTTTTCACCAATACGTTTCGTAAAGGTTGGCACATGAACCATCAGCCCTAATCGTGGACTCTCCTCGGGCAGCAGAGGGAGGTGGGGAGTGAGCCCTCTGAGGGCTGTCCATCATGACATCCGCTCGTTCCTCCCCCTCCCTGACCCCTTGCCCTTTTCACCCCTCCTCTTCTCCCATTTCTCCCTTTCTCTCCTGCACTTCCTAACTTGCCCTCTTTTCCCCTACTATTTCTTTCTCCCCTCCCACCCTCCATCTTTACTTCCCCCTCTTTGGTTGCCTACTTGATGGCCCTAACAATCACAACTCACCTACGCTCTAGCTACCTACCCTCTAGGATACATCATTCATGATGTTTTAACTGGGACCAACCATACCAGCCACCTCCTTTCCTTAGTTGGGTTTCACCACTCGGGGCGGGGGAAATGAAAAATGAGCCTCCACTCTACTTCTACAACAATTTGTAGACCTGGTTGTGTTTCCGGTTATTTTACTACTTTGGCTTATACAAGTTGTCTCCTGTATTTTCTGCTCTTATACCCTGTTTGGTAAATGTCTTACTGTGTCATTTGTTGTGAACTCTTTACATGCTTTTTTTATACTGAATAAAATCTTTAGGGGAAAAAAATAATAATAATGGAATAGTAAAAGAGATGTATGAGAATTGTAATTGCATTTGGAATTAATGAAACTGAGACTGTGTATTTTTGTATCTTACATGTAAGAAAAATTGTAATCAAGAGTGTTAAAAAAAATGCATGAAACTTTTTTAATGCATGAAAGGTGTTTGAAAAATAGCTGCGCAAATACCATGCGAGATAAAAAGTTGCAACAACCACTATTTTATTCCCTAGGGTCTCTGCTAAAAAAACATATATAATGTTTGGGGGTTCTGAGTAATTTTCTTGCAAAAAAAATATGATTTTTACATGTGGGAGAGAAGTGTCAGAATTGGCCTGGGTGGCAAGTGGTTAAACTGAAAAGGCATTTTTCCAGAGCCAAGCAGTATCACATGGGTTTAGTGGTAGTGAGGGTGTTCTTAGCCCAGTGTAGGCCATATCTTCTTGTTACTTTTTTGCACAGACATTGTTTTTTTTTTAACTGTTAAAGTGTAATATATTTGATGTTTTTCTTAGGAGATATTGACAGAAAACTACAGAATTGTTTATTTTCATCTACATCCTGGGTTCATAGCATCAGTATCAACTGCACTTTGTGATATGTTTTCAATTGTTTTTGAAGGCAATAAGACTGAATATGTTTATCATGCCCCACCAGGTCAGTTACAAAAATATTCTGTCTGATAAAATTAGAATTTGCAGTTATGTGTTTACCATATGATAGAACTGTTCTGAATATGTACACATGATCTATATTATTATAAAGAGCTCTGTAAAGAAACACTGATATTTTTTAGGCTATAGCTATTAAAATGCTGTAACATTTTATTATTGCATGACTTACGTTGATATGACCATGTCAGTAAGCTAGTTTTAGGTCTCACCATTTACTTGCTTCTTAGTGGCTGCCTTTTCTTCTAGGACCATAAAATAAGTTTTTCTCATAATACAATAACTTGGAGGGTTTGCCTGGTATGGAACTATATGTATGCCATCACATACTGCTTATCTTTTAACCTGCAGAAAAAACATATATCTGATCGCACAAAATGGGAAAATCTTATCATTTATAAAACCATCTATATGTAAAATATTTAAAAACAATCCAGCGGGGAATCTGTCTGAGAAGCACCATACCTATAACTCTATTTCACATGCTAATGCAATATGAATAAAAAAAACATTTTGCCAACTAATTAGCAAAAGAGAAACTATAAACAACTGCAATAACCTCAAATTAAAACAATCTATATTTATTTATTTGTTCACTGAAACAAAAACACATTCCTATAATCACTTTCAATGCAATCAAAATTTTGAATCCCAAGCGGATATTAGGGTGATGACACAACACTCCTATCTGCAGTCTCTGCTGTCTGCAATTTTCTTGTATTAAGATCAGATACCATGTTTATTGTATTTGGAGTAATTAGGGATGCTTAAAACGGTATGAAAGTCAAAAATAGCAATGGTTTTAAATTGCACCTGCTCAATTCTTACATGTTGTGGCTGCATTGGTATTCTTTTTAGGCTCTTTTCCTTTATTTTCAATTGGTGAACCTGCCAGCGAGCCTTCTATTTTTTAACTTACTTTAATCATTTAAGGACCAGCCATGCAATTATACTGCGGCAGGTTGGCTCCCCTGGGCGATTCGCCGTCTTGGTACGTCGGCCGCTGTAACAGCTCTAGTGGGCGCGATGGCGGAGACCTATGACAGGTCACCCATGATCGCTCCTGACAGACAGAACGGAGATCTGTCAAATGTAAACAGACAGATCTCTGTTCTGTCAGGGGAGGAGAGACAGATCTGCTGCTCTTAAAGATTAGGAACAGAGATCGGTCTCCTCCTCCAGGCAGTCCCATCCCCCCACAGTTAGAACACACATGAGGGAACACATATAACCCCTTGACCACCCCCTAGTGTTAACTCCTTCCCTGCCAGTGACATTTATACAGTAATCAGTGGTTATTTTTAGCTCTGATCGCTGTATAAATGTCAATGGTCCAAAAAAAAATAATTTATAATAAAAACGCCATAAATCTATCCCCTATTTTGTAGACGCTATAACTTTTGCGCAAACCAATCAATATGCCTTTATTTTACAAAAAAATATGTAGAAGAATACACATTGGTCTAAACTAATGAAGAAATTTGTTTTTTTTTAATTTTTTTTAATTTGGATATTTATTATAGCAAAAAGTAAAAAAATGTTATTTTTTTTCAAATTGGGGCTCTTTTTTTGTTTGTAGCGCAAAAAAACCCACAGAGGTGATAAAATACCACCTAAAGAAAGCTCTATTTGTGGGGAAAAAATGAGCATAAATTTTGTTTGGGTACAGCATCGTACAACCGCGCAATTGTCAGTTAAAGCGACGCAGTGCCGTATCGCAAAAAATGGCTTGGTCAATAAGGGGGCAAATCCTTCCGGTCCTTAAGTGGTTAACAGACAAAGTTGTCCAGGCAAAGCAGCAGTTAGAGGACTGAGACAAAACATTTTCCACTGACAGGGGTGCTTTTAACTTTATCCCAAAAGGAAAAATAAAAATGTTGCTGTAACTGCTTATAGAGCGTTAGCTGGAATTTAGCTTCATATATATATATATATATATATATATATACTCGAGTATAGGTCGATTCCAAATATAAGCCGAGGCCCCTAATTTACCACAAAAAACTGTGAAAACTTATTGACTTGAGTATAAGCCGAGGGTGAGAAATGCAGCAGCAACTGTAAGTGGAAAAGAGGGTCAACAATGCCCATCTGCAGCTGCATACCTCACTGTGTCTATTGCATACCTCCCAGTGTCCTGTGCATGCCTACCTGTGTCTATTGCATACCTCCCTGTGTCCTGTGTATACCTCCCTGTGTCTATTGCAGCCTACCTGTGCCAATCTGCATCCTCTCTGTGTCCTGTGCATGCCTTCTTGTGCAGATCTGCAGCCTCCATGTGCTGATCTGCAGCCACCATAGCACCAATCAGCGTGTCATAAAAACAAATGACGGCCATTCCAGTGTTCAAAAGCCGCGCCTCCTCCTCATCTGTGATAGGCGGAACACTCAATTTCCCAGCAGTCAGTGTTCAGCCTATCACGGACATCCGCTCATCCTCATACCACGGATAAGAGGATGTCCGTGATAGGCTGAACACTGACTGCTGGGAACGTGAGTGTTTTTGCCTATCACAGACTGGGAGGAGGCGCGGCTTTTGTACACTGGAATGGCTGCTGTCTGTCTGCGTGACATGCTGATTAGGTAGGCAGACAGTGGTGACTCGAGTATAAGCCGAGGGGGGCACTTTCAGCCTAAAAAAAGGCTGAAAATCTCAGCTTATACTCGAGTATATACGGTAGTTATTCAAGTCCTTTTATATCTGCTAGTCTAACACTACCCTATCCTGTAATATATAACATTTTTCTTTTGGGGTTTATTATTATTGTAGTGCCACCCCATAGGAACTGCTAGATATAATGTCTCTCTGTAATTGGAGATGACACACCATTCTCACCTGGCACTACTGATACTTCAAGGGCTTTTTAACAATTTATTTTGAACAGTAGCATTCTGAGAAAAGTCAATTAATATGTCAACGAGTAAACAATATAATAATATAACTGGATACTAATATTAATAGGTAAAGCTGATCCAGGAAATATCTGATTACCCCTTGGGGGATCAGGAAGAATATTTTTCCCCCACTGGAGCAAATTGGATCATGCTTTATTGTTTTTTTTTTTTGCCTTCATCTGGATCAACTGTGGGTATAAGATAGTGGAGGTTTTCGTGTGTTTTGTGTGTGTGTTTTATTCTCTGTTGGTTGAACTGGATTGACTTGTGTCTTTTTTCAACCAGATTTACTATGTAACTATATACCACAAGCAACAAAACAATATATTTTGTATAGAGGGAATAATAGCTACTCTTTTCTAGCAATATACAACTGTATTGGTAGCTGATGCTTAGTACCAAGAGGGAAAAAAAAGCTAATTATAGCATCTAAACAGCCTTTTACTCACCTGTAGGGATGAGCTGAACACCCCCCTGTTCGGTTCGCACCAGAACATGCGAACAGGCAAAAAATTCGTTCGAACACGCGAACACTGTTAAAGTCTATAGGACTCGAACATGAATAATCAAAAGTGCTAATTTTAAAGGCTTATATGCAAGTTATTGTCATAAAAAGTGTTTGGGGACCTGGGTCCTGCCCCAGGGGACATGTATCAATGCAAAAAAAAGTTTTAAAAATGTCAGTTTTTTTCGGGAGCAGTGATTTTAATAATGCTTAAAGTGAAACAATAAAAGTCTAATATTCCTTTAAATTTCATACCTGGGGGGTGTCTATAGTATGCCTGTAAAGGGGCTCATGTTTCCCGTGTTTAGAACAGTCTGACAGCAAAATGACATTTCAAAGGAAAAAAAGTCATTTAAAACTACTCGTGGCTATTAACGAATTGTCGGTCCGACAATGCACATAAAAGTTCATTGATAAAAACGGCATGGGATTTCCTAACAGGGGAACCCCGAACCAAAATTAAAAAAAAAAATGGCATGGGGTCCCCCGAAATTCAATACCAGGCCCTTATCGGAGCACGCTACCTGGCAGGCTGCAGGAAAAGAGGGGGGACGAGAGAGCACCCCCCCTCCTGAACCATACTGGGCCACAGGCCCTCAACATTGAGGGGGTGCTTTGGGGTAGCGGCCCCCCAAAGTACCTTGTCCCCATGTTGATGAGGACAAGGCCTCATCCCCACAACCCTTGGCCGGAGGTTGTGGGGGTCTGCGGCCGGGGGGCTTATCGGAATCTGGAAGCCCCCTTTATCAAGTGGACCCCAGATGCCGCCCCCTCCCTGTGTGAAATGGTAATGGGGTACAAAAGTACCCCTACCATTTCACAAAAAAAGTGTCAAAAATTTTAAAAATGACAAGAGACAGTTTTTGACAATTCCTTTATTTCAAGTCTTCTTCTTTCCATCTTCTTCGGGTCTTCTTCCTTCTTCCTTCCTTCTTCCTTTGGTTTCTTCCTCCATCTTCTTCTTCCTCTGGTTCTTCCTCCGATCCTCTGCTTCTTGCTCCGGTGTTCACGTCCAGCATCTTCCTCTGTGGCGTCTTCTTCCCCGTTTCGTTCTTGGGCCGCTCCGCATCCATAGGAGGCCCTCACTGTGTGACGCTTCTTTTCTTCTGACACTTCTTAAATAATGGAGGGCAGGGCCACCCGGTGACCCCGCCCCCCTCTGACGCATGGGGACTTGACGGGACTTCCCTATGGGTTTCCCCGTGACGTCAGAGGGGGGTGGGGTCTCCCGTTACGTAACCGGGTGACCCTGCCCCCTCTGACGTGACGGGGAAACCCATAGGAAGTTTTTTTGCATTGATACATGTCCCCTGGGGCAGGACCCAGGTCCCCAAACACTTTTTATGACAATACCATGCATATAAGCCTTTAAAATTAGCACTTTTGATTTCTCCCATAGACTTTTAAAGGGTGTTCCGTGGCTTTCGAATTTGCCGCGAACACCCCAAATTGTTTGCTGTTCAGCAAACTGCCGAACAGCCGATGTTCGAGTCGAACATGAGTTCGACTCGAACTCGAAGCTCATCCCTATTCACCTACCAGTGGTAGATGAGCCAAGGAAATAGATACCCAACATGTCAAGCAATAAATATGCTTGATTTGCTAAATTTATTGCTCTCACTCCAGCGTACATTGTGATATGCAGCATGTGTACCACAATTGCCATTTTTGTGTGTAGGCGCTCCAGATACATGCATTTATTTGTGTATGCGGGGGTAGGGGGGTTCAAAAATTTTGGGGGGTGGAGGATTTTAAGTGCTTGGGTGTAACTTTATTTGTTTACACTTTTTACTTTTATTCTTTTTTTGCTAATTTTTTTTTATTCTTGTTAGTGGCCAAACTTTGTGCATTGCATTGGGAGGCACCTAAAAGGGCGTAATCAGTTGTGATGTCTAAATATAGTCCTGGCTGTAAGAACAGCATGTCATATGACCAATCTGTGTACATAATTAAAAAAAATCATCCTGCAGTCCTTCACAGCTTCTGGTTGCACTTTTCTTTCAGTGTACATCAGCAATGTATCATGTGCAATATATAATGTAACCAATCTAAACTGTACGTGGGAATGGAGAAAAGATTCGCCCTCCGATGCAAGATATTCATTTGCATTAAGGTACGTTACAAGTTAAAGTAACATTAATGGTTATTTTTTTTTTCCTTTAAAATAAAAAAACATGTTATACTTACCTGCTCTGTGCAATGATATTGCATAGAGCAGTCCCGATCCTCCTCTTCCGGAATCCCCAGCCGGCGTTTCTGGATGCTCATCTTCGCACTCTTGTGGGCTCAATCCCAGGCTGACTTGTCAGCCCCCCCGCTCCCTCGTCACAGAATTTGATTGACAGCAGCGGGAGCCATTTGAAATGATTAATCTGTGCAGTGAGGAGGGACAGAGCCGAGAGAGCCGCTGCTCTCATGCACAGCTCTAGATTGGGATCAGGCTCAGGTAAGTATAAGGGGGGGGGGGGGGTGAGGGAGACATAAGCAGCACAGGAGTATTTTATACCTTAATGCATAGAATGCATTAGGGTAAAAAACCTGAAGACTTTACAACCACTTTAAGATCCATTTTTTTCAATCATTCATTAATAATGTAATCTAATTTGAACTTTTCTTTTTAAGACTATATGATAAAACACTGGCTTGCAAACGGTATTTGAAAAGTCATGAGAGAAATATAGGATGCCACATGAAAAATATCTTCCCCAAAAAAAGCAATGATGAAATCCCAAAAGTTAGGATTTGGTTCTTTAATAATATAACTCGCTTCTCAAAAACCTTTCAAACGGGTGTGATAGGTAAGTGTTTGTTCACCTTTTTCATGACCTAGTGCTTATGTAGATTCTGTATAGTGTATACAACAGTTATTTTAACCATGTAATATGAAATATTTCTTCATTTTTTTTTAAAGTCTAATTTAATTGAGAACTTTAAAACTTTGTCCAATTTTATTTCAATTTTATTAAAAAAAAAAAAATTTTTTTGGAATGTATAAATGTATGTACAGTAAATGAGAGAAAAAGAAAACAAAGTAGATGTGGCTATGTTCTGTTCTGATGTGCACCTGGTGACAGGTGCTTCTATTTAAACCCCAATTACAATGTGTGTAATAGTGCTCATTTAAGTATGTATAAGCTACTGTTAGCAAATAGTATGGTCTCCATATAAACTGTGAACGTGGTAGTGAAAAACAATCTTAATCCAAAATGAGTATATGTGATATTAAATAAATAAACCAACCGATGTGGTACTGCTTATGCAATAAATCAATGATAATCTGAGTATGTATAATGCAAATCAGTGGTCTGTAAATAAAGTGTTATGTGAAAATATATAGAAAATTAAATAAATATGCAGAGATATTTATTTATAAAAAATATGTGATAAAAATATGCAAAATTCACCATGACCCTATTTATCCCATAGACCAATATATGGGATAAATAGAGTCACAGTGAATTTTGCATATTTTTATCACATATGTTTTATAAATAAATATCTCTGCATATTTATTTAATTTTCTATATATTTTCACATAACACTTTATTTACAGACCACTGATTTGCATTATACATACTCAGATTATCATTGATTTATTGCATAAGCAGTGCCACATCGGTTGGTTTATTTATTTAATATCACATATACTAATTTTGTATTAAGATTGTTTTTCACTACCACGTTCACAGTTTATATGGAGACCATACTATGTGCAAACAGTAGCTTATACATACTTAAATAAGCACTACTACACACATATAATTGGGGTTTAAATAGAAGCACCTGTCACCAGGTGCACATCAGAACAGAACAGCACCACATCTACTTTGTTTTTTTTTCTCTCATTGATTTACTCCACCTAGTGGTAGTAATTGGTAGAGGCAACAGTTACATCAACTAGCATTTTTCTAATCCAACCCTTGAGCTGGTACTTATTCCTTTGCGCAGAATCACTCATTTTTCTATGTACAGTAAATGTTTATTAAATCTTCATAGCCTGGCTATAGTTTACATTAAAGTACAGTGACAATCATGTAATCACTGTCTTCTCCCGGTGACCCCAATTACCCCACTGGGAGAAGACAATGGAGGGATTCCTGCACCAACACTGTAGGTGTTGATGGGGGAATCAAGCAAATTTCTTTCCTGCAACCCATAGTTGCAGGAAAGAATTTGCTCTGTGGATTGCTGGCCTTAGTACAGCGATGTGTCCTTTTTTTTTTATTTTCGTTCAGCCCGCTATGTTGATTGAAAAAAAAAAAGTATTTTATGTGTACCAGGCTTTAGCCATTCCAAATCCTGCACTGAAGATGAGGAGCAGCGTGGTGTAGTGGCAATAATTCACACAGTCAGGTGCAATATAATACTTGTATTGAACAAATTCGGCAACAGTTCACAACAACCCATTGGTCCGCTGTTTTAGTCCTGCTGGCAGTCTTTTCAATAAACCTGTTGGACGGATGTTGGTTTACAGCTAATTTTTCTCATTGTCTACATATTCATGGTTGCGAGCTGGAGCTAGCACCCAGCCCCTCCTTTTGGTGGATTATCATACTCACCTGGAGCAGCGATCTGTCTTCTTGTTCCAGTTCACAACAAAGCCGGTGGGACAGCTACCCAGCTGGGCACACTCACAGTTTCCAATAACGTGAAGAAGTAGGTCCTAGCCTAACCGACAACATCTGTTGAGAGTGGTTAGAATGTGGCCTGGCCGTTTTGTGCCCAATCAGAAAGGTGTCCAGAGAAATGCAACCCTATGCTTTCCCTCCTCATCAGAAACCTTTTCCTATCGCTAGTGCTGTCCCTAACAGACGTTTCCCTAATCTATCCACTCGCAAAGAGCATGCCAAACCCAGGGGGCAGGGTCTTAAATAGACTCTACCATGCCTAAGGTGGCCACCAGAGTCAGGGTGGCCAGAATCCAATCGAATTGCTGCCTCAGTGACTCAGGAAACCATAGAGGAACACTGTTCCCAATTACTTTCTCTCCCCCTGCATTGCCACTGTGAATGAGCGCCACCTGCAGTGGGGACAGCAGACTGCACCTGTCTACATGCTGACAAAATAAATTTCTGTTTTATGTATAGTGATCCTAAATCTGTACGCCAGTAATATCTTGTCTGCACAGATCTTCATACTCTCTGAATTTCTGCAAAGAACCTGGATTCACATGTTAGCTTCTGATTGTCTGAATTGGTTCATGACTTCCATTCCAATCTACGTGCTCCCTTAAGTCGCTGGTCTCCCTATATACAGTATATTACAAAAACGAGTACACCCCTCACATTTTTGTAAATATTTTATTATACCTTTTCATGTGACAATACTGAAGAAATGACATTTTGCTACAATGTAAAGTATAGAGTGTACAGCTTGTATAACAGTGTAAATGTGCTGTCCCCTCAAAATAACGCAGCACACAACCATTAATGTCTAAACGCCTGGCAACAAAAAAAGAGTACATCCCTAAGTGAAAATGTCCAAATTTGACCCAAAGTGTCAATATTTTGTGTGCCACCATTATTTTCCAGCACTGACTTAACCCTCTTGGGCATGGAGTTCACCAGAGCTTCACAGGTTGCCACTGGAGTCCTTCTCCACCCCTCCATGAAGACATCACAGAGCTGGTGGATGTTAGTGGCCTTGCACTCCTCCACCTTGCATTTGAGGATGCCCCACAGATGCTCAATAAGGTTTAGGTCTTGTCAGGAAAGGTCTCCTCCGCTGGTAATATTGATCATTTGGCGTGCAGTACTAAGGTCCACCAGCAGGTGTCTCCTGGCAGTTTGGAGCTGTCAGAAGAGCTTTTTCCTGCTGGTATTGTCACCTTTGGGCCGCAGTACTGGCATCCACCAGCGGAGGAATCCTGGCAGTATGGAGCAGGTATTCCCCTCTGCAGACAGGTGTCACCTGACCTTAATTAGCAGAGCTGCAGTATAAATACCTGGCAAGTGCACACTCATGTTGCCCTGGCATTGTCCTTGAGCCATGACCTGCAGCCTGCTCCTCTAATCCTGAAACCTGATTCCTGAACCTGAACCTGAAGCTGAAGCCTGATTCCAGATTCCTGGAACCTGTTGATCCTGTTTCCTGCCTGAACCCTGGACCCTGAGCCTTGTACTTGACCCGTCCCTCCTGTGATCCATCCATCCTCTCTTGTCCTGTTTGTTTCCTTTCCCAGCTACTGATCTCCTGTTTATGACCCTGGCCTGGCTTGACTACGATTCTAGTACTCCCTTTTGCTACATATGCTGGTTGTGTATAGGGATGAGCTTCGAGTTCGAGTCAAACTCATGTTCGACTCGAACATCGGCTGTTCGCAAGTTTGCCGAACAGCGAACAATTTGGGGTGTTTGCTGCAAATTCGAATGCCGCGGAACACCCTTTAAAAGTCTATGGAAGAAATCAAAAGTTTTAATTTTAAAGGCTTATATGCAAGTTATTGTCATAAAAAATGTTTGGGGAACCGGGTCCTGCCCCAGGGGACATGGATCAATGCAAAAAAAGTTTTAAAAACGTCCGTTTTTTCAGGAGCAGTGATTTTAATAATGCTTAAAGTCAAACAATAAAAGTGTAAGATCCTTATAAATTTCGTAGCTGGGGGGTGTCTATAGTATGCCTGTAAAAGGGCGCATGTTTCCTGTGTTTAGAACAGTCTGACAGCAAAATGACATTTCAAAGGAAAAAAAGTCATTTAAAACTACTCGCAGCTATTGCATTGCCGGTCCGACAATATACATAAAAGTTCATTGATAAAAACAGCATGGGAGGGGGCGTGGCCTGACGCAACATGGTGTAAGACGTGTGGTCTCTGAGCTCCTGCCAGTACCCCTAATTAAGCCATAATCCTGAGCTACCTGCACTGGGCAACCGGCTGGACTGTCTCCCCGGACCACCTGGGACAGAAGAATCTGACCCCTGAGGGGGAGGAACGTTCGGCGTCTCGAGCGGAGCGGCGATCTCCCGCTCGGCGGCAATATAAATCGAGACCGCGGCTTCGGCCTACTACCGGAGGCCGCGGCCATCTTGGTCCTCCTTACTGACGGCCCTGCCTGAAGCATTCCACACCACACAGGTACCCAGCTACTATACAGCTTTCTGGGAGGACTGGGCTGCACCCTTCCCTCTGTCTGCTACCTTGTGTACCCATCAGGGGCCCGGGGAGACTGATGCTCACAACCGGCCTAGTCTGCAGCCTGAGCCTACACAGGGTGACCGGCGGCCATCTTGGCACACCTACCCCATATATCTGAGCTGTGCACATGGACTGTGGCTTTGCCGTCCCCATCTAGACAGTGCCCTCTCATCCCCTGTATCTGCCAGTGCATCTGAAAAGGAAGGGGGGGATACCTCACACATTGACTCTGCAAGATCAGCTCCTGACCCCAGATCGAGCGAACGAAGCCGTTATGCCATTCCACCAGCTTTTACCTACCCGGCCATGAGCTATCGAAAAAGAGGCAAGTACAAGGCATCCCTCAAGCCAAATCCGGCGGCACAAATCGACCGATATCTAAAAGAAAAGTCCAGCTCAGGCCGGGAGGATCATGCTGGGATAACACGTGGCGAGGCCTGCTCGCCATCTGCATCACCTGACAGCATGGCGGCTTCACAGAGTACAAGTTCACAGGCCCTCACGGGGATCCCGAATCTGCTAAACCCATCGCTGATCAGCCAACCGGCAACAGGCCCGTCTGTGCAGCTACTTAGCGATGACTCCGACATTAGAGCACTGCTGAGGGCTCTGCCCACTAAAGCAGACATGGAAGCTCTCCCCACCAAGGCGGACATGGAGGCACTTGTACTGAGAGTAGAGGAGCAGCACCGTCGTGACCTGCAGGAGGTCCGGGCAGAGGTACAAGAGATTGATGAACGGCTAACTAAAGAGGAGGCCTCAATGGGGGCTCTGGAGACTCGAGTAACACTACTGGAGAGATCGCAGCAGAGATATCTGGAACAGCTAGCAGAGGTACAGTTGCACGCTGAAGACTTGGAGAACCGTAGCCGGCGCCAAAACATACGGTTTAGAGGCATACCAGAAGCCACCGGCCCGGAGAATCTAATAGAAACAGTGAGGGCACTAATACACACAATACTAGATGGTGCCCTTCCCGCCTCCCTGGAGTTCGACAGGGTACACAGAGCGCTTGGCCCGAAACATACGGACATGGAACGTCCCCGCGATGTGTTATGCCGTCTCCACCGGTACAGTCATAAGGAACAGATCATGCGCGCAGCGCGGCTCAAGGGTCCGGTAGACTTTGACGGTGCACAGATTTCAGTGTATCCAGATGTGTCCCGTGCAACCCTCTTGAGGAGAGCAATGCTGAAGCCATTGCTGGAGAGAATAAGCCGAGCAGGACTGTCATACCGATGGGGATTCCCTATACAACTGACCGTCTGGAAAGGAAACGAATCCTTTACTCTACGCCGACATGCCGAACTCCCGGACCTTTTTGCCTTCCTGGGAATGGAGCCGGTTCTGCTGCGGGACTGGCTTGGTCCCATACCGAGCAGGGATTTCCGTCCAGCCCCTCAGAGCGCATCATTGGGTCTCCCTCGTCGATCGACAAGGCGCAGACAAAGAGAGCATACTCCGATAAGAAGTAGGGATCCGGAGCCGTGAGACCAGAGATCCCATACATGTAAGTGACTGACAGCGAGAGGTGACTGTGTTACGGGACTCGTAATGTTTTTCTTGGTAATCAACGGGCTCAGGGATACTGAACTTTTTCCCCTCCCCTCTGGAAGCCGACTGTTTTGGGGATCCGCTCCGATCCCGATAGTATCCCTCCTCTGCCCCTTACATTTTTCTTTTGTGATCAGGAGAGTAGTACTGCCGAACCCCTCTCCTCTCCAGGACTGTGATGTGTGACCATACTAGAAATATTACATCCCTCCTCTCCCGGGGTATGCCATGGAGTGTTCCACCCGATACGCAACCATATCACCAAGTAGATAGGAGACTCCGGCGGAGAGGAGGTAGCGGTCTTATGGGGTGGCGTGGTTGCCCTGGGACAACATGAGCCATAAACTACAGCAAAAGTTTGAAAATGCTCGTCACAGGTTAAGAGGACAACCACTAACAAATCTTTTTTTTTTCACACAGCAAATTGAGAGGACTCTAACCCCCTCTCGACGGCTAGGAATAAACATATGGAAGGTAGTGTGTGCTTTGGAGGTGGAGGCACTGAAGGGGAGGGATGAGGGGTGTCTAGAACATAGCAGGAAGTGGGGAACAGGATGCGTATTTGCAGTAGACGTGCAGCGTTGCACCGCTTCTTAGTGAATAACGGCTTGGCACAGGGGCTTTCTGTTAATGGGGGGTCCCTTGTGTCGCCATGGTCAGAGATGATGCACCCTCCCGGTGAGAGTCACGCCGGGAAAGGGAGCACGCTCAGAAAGATGGCTGTTGCGGGGCTGCACGTCAGATTCCAGTTGCACCAGGGAAACCAGTGAATGACGCATGGGGGGGGGGGAGGGGGGGAGTCTGTTACTGTTATAAACGTATGGTCCCTTTAACACAGATATGCTCTAAGTTATGCTGGTTATTACACTGTTTTGCCTCATCGGCGCTCTGGGGGGTGTTGAATTTCGCCTGCTGCACACTCATATAGTTGGACGGATACAAGGGTTTCCCAGTGTGACATCACTGGAATGTAATTAACTGATTGCAAGCAATGGGGTGTAGCAGGCGACAGAGGCATTCCCCCTAAGTCATAGTTTTCAATCTGTAGCTTGTCATATAGATAGCAGGATAAAAGTCCAAGATACTGATGCTTATATGCAGGTTCATGAGAACTTCTCGTTTTCCAGTTTCAATTTTTCTAGTAATATATGCTAGTGCAGGTTGGTTCACTTGTCTTATATTTGTTCTTTTTTACATATGGGTCTGGTTGGGGAGCTCTCGATCACGGTTGTGTTCAGCCACTACCCCAATTAGGACAACACCCCTCTGGGGCTTGATTTAGTAGTCCTAAGGGTGTTCTGAGACTAAGTCTCCCAAACGCTATAGGCGTTTTAGTTTCTTTAGTTTCTTCTTCCACCCATTTTTTTTTTTTTTTTTTTTTTTTTATTTTTTTTTGGGTGCACTGATACTTTAGTGACCCACTCTCCACTTTTCTGCCCTCTCTTTCTGCTTTTTTTCTACTTACCCCCCCTTTTTTTTTATTTCTTTCTGTACCCCTTTCCTAGGCCTAACCCGCATCATGGACTCCAGGGATACTCTCCGATTAATGTCTATCAACGTCAAGGGACTTAATACCCCTGAGAAAAGATCTATGGTCTTGGCTAATTTGAAACAAGCGAAGGCCCATATATGCTTTTTACAGGAAACTCATTTTCGAGCCGATGCAATACCAAGACTTCAAGACCGCTTTTTCCCAACCGCATACCATGGGTGCTCGCCCGAATCTAAGTCAAAGGGGGTTAGCATTATAATACGTGCCGCAACGCCGTGGACACTGAAAGAACAGTGGAATGACAATGAGGGACGGGCATTACTGGTGAAGGGAACCTTGGGCGGCTCCTTGGTAACTCTAGTGAATTTGTACTTCCCCAACACTGGTCAGATTAGATTCTTTGAGTCTATCCTGACGAAACTACAAGACTTTGCTGAGGGAGCAGTGGTGTTGGGGGGAGACCTCAACTTCACTATGGACCCACACCTAGACGCGTCGAGGCAAACTTCCCAAATCTCTTATGCAGCACTCAAGCGCTTAAAAAGGAATTTTCATGCCTTTCACTTGGTTGACGTGTGGAGGGTGCTGAACCCGACACAGAGGGACTACACCTTCTATTCTCACCCTCATGATTCCTATACGAGAATCGATCTTTTTATGCTTCCCCAGTCCATGCTATCTAGGGTAAGATCGGCAACTATAGGGCCCATCACTTTCTCAGACCACGCGCCAGTCTTTGTTGACATAGACCTCATACCACATGTACCTAGACAATGGCAGTGGAAGCTTAATGACTCATTACTTCAAGAACCTGAGGTGGTGGAGGAGGTGGCGAGGGAACTTAGAAACTTTTTTTCAGATAATATAGGTCCGGATAGTACACCTCAGATGATCTGGGAGGCACACAAGTGCACTATCAGAGGAATACTAATTAAAATTGGTACTCGCCTCAAGAGGGCGAGGTCTCAGCAAATCCTTGAACTCTTAGATAAAATTAGGGTATTGGAATCCATACACAAACAATCCCTTGCACCTCAAGCGCTTGTGGAACTTACAACTCTGAGAAATCAATTGAGATCACTGGCGATGTTCAAAGCTAAGGCAGTGATCGCGAAATGCAAACGCACTTTCTACGAGCACAGCAACAAATGTGGTAAATTGTTAGCAAGGGCCTTGAGAGCCCAGAGGGCACAAACGTTCATACCTGAGCTCATGGGAGAACAGGGCCACAAAGTACATACTACGGAGGACATTGCGGAACAGTTCCGCAAATATTATACCTCTTTATATAACCTTCCACAACAATTGTCGGCTAGTGATAAAATAAGAGAAAGGGAGGCTATACGACAATACATCCAGAAGTCAGGTCTCCCTCGGCTGCCTGATGAGGCGTTAGCAACTATGGAGGAACCTATATCGGAGGAGGAGGTAGCATTGGCCATCACCCGTATGCAAAAAGGTAAAGCCCCGGGCCCAGACGGATACTCGCTGACATACTATAAGACATTCGGGGGTATCCTGACACCACACTTTCTTGCGGCCTATAATGACACTGGGGAGGGGACGGGTTTCCCTCAGGATTCATTACGGGCATTCATTTCGGTGATTCCAAAGGAGGAGAAAGATCCGTTGCACTGCCAGAATTATAGGCCTATATCCCTCCTTAATGTGGATCTAAAGATCTTTACCAAAATTCTATCCATGAGATTATCGGAATGGATCCCGTCAATTATCCACTCAGATCAGGTCGGATTTGTGCCCTCCAGAGAGGCGAGGGATAACACCACGAAAGCTATCAACCTTATTCACGCAGCACGAACGAAGGGAATCCCGATGCTACTTCTCTCTACCGACGCCGAAAAGGCGTTCGATAGGGTGAACTGGCCCTTCTTGACCGAGACCCTGTATCACATAGGACTGGGACAGAGGATGATGAACTGGATGTTAGCTATATATTCCAGACCATCGGCTCAGGTGAAAGTAAACGGACTGTTGTCCTCCCCTTTTGATATTACCAACGGGACGAGGCAGGGGTGTCCCTTGTCCCCTTTAATATTTATCTTAGCATTGGAGCCCTTTCTCCGTACAGTGAGAGACAATCCCAACATATCAGGGATACACCTGGGGGACTCATTGTCTCCCAAAATAGCGGCCTTCGCGGACGACCTGCTCTTTTTTATATCTAATCCCCTAGTCTCCATACCTAACTTGATGTCAGAGCTCAGGGCATACGGTAAATTATCTAATTTTAAAGTTAATTTCCAAAAATCGGAAGCCCTAAACATATCCATGCAGAACTCATTGGCTAAACTGCTGCAAGCAGACTTTCCCTTTAAGTGGGCGGATTCCAGTATCAAATACCTGGGCATCCGTCTACCAAAGAAGGTGGAAGACGTATTCACTTTTAATTTTCCCCCCTTGCTGAGAGACATTAAAAAAGATCTGCAGAAGTGGCAATCGGGTTTGTTCTCCTGGTTTGGTAGATGTAGCATAGTAAAAATGAATGTTATGCCCCGCATTCTATACTATCTCCAGACTCTACCCATTAGGATCCCAAAGGCTTTCCTAAGAGCAGCAAATAGGGAGTTGACCCTGTTTATTTGGGCCAGAAAGCCCCCGCGGCTCGCTCAATCAATCCTACGGTTGCCAAAAATGCTCGGTGGAATTGCTCTTCCAGATGTGGCTCTCTATCATTCAGCCTGCCATTTGACAAGAATAATCGACTGGTGTCGCCATGGGACACTAAAACAATGGATTCAAATTGAGAAGTGCTTGACGGGTATGGAGCTAGAGGGACTGCCGTGGTGTCAGCAGAATCTACCAGTCCGCATAACGGATCATCCTACAGTGGGTGAGACATGGCAAATGGCCCAAAAAATATTTAGAGAACACTCGATTGTGCCCGCTCCCTCACCGCTAACCCCAGTAACGGATAACCCTGCCTTTAGCCCAGGAGTGAACGAATCCAGATTCCAAGCTCTTAAGGGGTGTAACAGATCGCAGCTCCGTCACTTCATTAGGAATGGGAAATGGATGACCAGGGAGGAACTAATGGATGATCCCCTCCTGGCGAGTCTTTCTTTTTGGCAAAAGGTCCAATTAGCGCATTTTCTTAGAGCACAGCCCTCACCGGAACCTTTCTTGCGAGCATTGACAGCATTCGAACTTCTTTGTTCGGAGCAGGAGCCATTGCGCCATGCCATTTCATTAACTTACCAGCTCCTCATCTCACCCCCCGAGGGATTTAGACCTCCTTATCTGGCTAAGTGGGAACGTGTCTTGGGAATAAAGCTAAATGAGAGACAGGCAGAGAGAATATTTCTCTTTACCTATAAGACTTCGATCTGTGCGGCCCAACAGGAAGCGGGGTTCAAGGTCCTATCACATTGGTATTTCACACCAGACAGAGTGCATCGGATGTTTCCTCAGAGCACGGATATTTGTTGGAGGTGTGGGGAGGAAGAGGGCTCTCTTCTTCACATATTCTGGTCTTGTAGGCTTCTTGCACCTTTTTGGTCAGAAGTACACCGGATCACACAGAAGTTTACAGATAGGGAGCTGCCCAGGACCCCTGAATTCTTTTTATTACACCATCATGAAATACCAAGCAAAGCATACAGGAAATCAATCCTGCCCTCATTGATTACGGCGGCGAAAAGTTGTATTCCCCTATTCTGGAAAAAGACGGAGCCCCCGGGTATTGCGGTATGGTTGAAAAAGATAGTTGATATCCACAAAATGGAGGACCTTGTGGCCATTGACCAGGGACGTAGTGAACAGTTCTCTAAGAAGTGGTATTATTGGCTCCAGTTTTTCTGCTCAGAAGAGTATGCAAGGCTGGCGGCCTAGATATTTAGTAAGTTGGAGAAACTGAAGGTGGAGACACTGCGGGTGTGGCTGGAGAGGGGGGGCTCTCCCACTTCCCCCGCCCCCCCCCCCCCTTTTTTTTTTTTTTTTCCTTTCCTTTCTTTCCCTCTCGCTCTCTTATCTCTCTTTCTCATCCCTCTTCCCCTCGCTCTCTATACTTTCCTTGTCTCCTTCTTTTTCCGTTCTTAGTCTTTCTTTGTTCGCATACTACGGTATGCGGATAAAGGAAAAGGAGGGAGAACATAGAAAATTAAGAAAAGAAAATACAACAAGAGGTAATACGTAATAGTAAACCTGGCACAGCGGGCTTCCTTGAACTGTAAACCGGTCAACTAGGGTGAAATTGAATAGGAGTATACACGTTATCAGGTTATATTGCTAGTCAGTAAGGATTAATCAGTAGAACTGTATGTAAAATGTGGAGAATTGATGTGCCCGTTCTATTGATGTTTGTATATTGCTGTTTGCATGCCTCTTTGTAAATAAAGAATTTAAAAAAAAAAAAAAAAAAACAGCATGGGAATTCCCCACAGGGGAACCCCGAACCAAAATTTAAAAAAAAAATGACGTGGGGGTCCTCCTAAATTCCATACCAGGCCCTTCAGGTCTGGTATGGATATTAAGGGGAACCCCGGCCATAATTAAAAAAAAAAAATGACGTGGGGGTCCCCCTAAATTCCATACCAGACCCTTATCTGAGCACGCAACCTGGCAGGCCGCAGGAAAAGAAGGGGGGACGAGAGAGCGCCCCTCCTCCTGAACCGTACCAGGCCACATGCCCTCAACATTGGGAGGGTGCTTTGGGGTAGCCCCCCAAAACACCTTGTCCTCATGTTGATGAGGACAAGGGCCTCATCCCCACAACCCTGGCCGGTGGTTGTGGGGGTCTGCGGGGGGGCTTATAGGAATCTGGAAGCCCCCTTTAACAAGGGGACCCCCAGATCCCGCCCCCCCTGTGTGAAATGGTAAGGGAGTACCCCTACCATTTCACTAAAAAACTGTCAAAAATGTTAAAAATGACAAGAGACAGTTTTTGGCAATTCCTTTTTTTAAATGCTTCTTCTTTCTTCTTTCTTCTATCTTCCTTCATCTTCTTCTTCTTCTTCTTCTGGTTCTTCTGGCTCTTCTGGTTCTTCCTCCGGTGTTCTCGTCCAGCATCTCCTCCGCGGCATCTTCTATCTTCTTCCCCTCGGGCCGCTCCGCACCCATGGCATGGGGGGAGGCTCCCGCTCTTCTCTTCATGTTCTTCTCTTCTTCATCTTCTTCTCTTCTTCATCTTCTTCTCCAGGCCGCTCCGCATCCATGCTGGCATGGTGGGAGGCTCCCGCTGTGTGACGCGTCTCCTCTTCTGATGGTTCTTAAATAACGGGGGGGGCCACCCGGTGACCCCGTCCCCCTCTGACGCACGGGACATGACGGGACTTCCCTGTGGCATTCCCCGTGACGTCACAGGGAAGTCCCGTCAAGTCACTGTGAGTCAGAGGGGGGGCGGGGTCACCGGGTGGCCCTGCCCCCCGTTATTTAAGAACCGTCAGAAGAGGAGACGCGTCACACAGCGGGAGCCTCCCACCATGCCAGCATGGATGCGGAGCGGCCCGGAGAAGAAGATGAAGAAGAGAAGAAGATTAAGAAGAGAAGAACATGAAGAGAAGAGCGGGAGCCTCCCCCATGCCATGGGTGCAGAGCGGCCCGAGGAGAAGAAGATAGAAGACGCCGCGGAGGAGATGCTGGACGAGAACACCGGAGGAAGAACCAGAAGAGCCAGAAGAACCAGAAGAAGATGAAGGAAGATAGAAGAAAGAAGAAAGAAGAAGCATTTAAATAAAGGAATTGTCAAAAACTGTCTCTTGTCATTTTTAACATTTTTGACAGTTTTTTAGTAAAATGGTAGAGGTACTTTTGTACCCCCTCACCATTTCACACAGGGGGGGCTGGGATCTGGGGGTCCCCTTGTTAAAGGGGGCTTCCAGATTCTGATAAGCCCCCTGCCCGCAGACCCCCACAACCACCGGCCAGGGTTGTGGGGATGAGGCCCTTGTCCTCGTCAACATCGGGACAAGGTGTTTTGGGGGGCTACCCCAAAGTACCCTCCCAATGTTGAGGGCATGTGGCCTGGTATTGTTCAGGAGGGGGGCTCTCGTTCCCCCCTCTTTTCCTGCAGCCTGCCAGGTTGCGTGCTCGGATAAGGGTCTGGTATGGATTTTTGGGGGGACCTCACGCCGTTTTTTTTTTTTTGGCCGGGGTTCCCCTTAATATCCATGCCAGACCTGAAGGGTCTGGTATGGAATTTAGGGGGACCCCCACGTCATTTTTTTTTTTAAATTTTGGCCGGGGTTCCCCTTAATATCCATACCAGACCTAAAGGGCCTTGTATGGAATTTAGGGGGACCCCCACGTCATTTTTATAAAAATTTTGGTTCGGGGTTCCCCTGTGGGGAATTCCCATGCCATTTTTATCAATGAACTTTTATGTGTATTGTCGGACCGGCAATGCAATAGCCCGAGTAGTTTTAAATTACTTTTTTTCTTTGAAATGTCATTTTGCTGTCAGACTGTTCTAAACACGGGAAACATGTGCCCCTTTACAGGCATCCTATAGACACCCCCCAGCTACAAAATTTAAAGGGATCTTACACTTTTATTGTTTGACTTTAAGCATTATTAAAATCACTGCTCCTGAAAAAACGGCCGTTTTTAAAACTTTTTTTTTGCATTGATCCATGTCCCCTGGGGCAGGACCCAGGTCCCCAAACACTTTTTATGACAATAACTTGCATATAAGCCTTTAAAATTAGCACTTTTGATTATTCATGTTCATGTCCCATAGACTTTAATGGTGTTCGCGTGTTCGAACAAACTTTTTTCCTGTTCGCATGTTCTGGTGCGAACCGAACAGGGGGGTGTTCAGCTCATCCCTAGTTGTGTATTATCACTGTTTGGTTGTTTGGGTTGTTCACTCTGTATTGGTGGTGTGTTCACATGTATATGCATTTACCTTAATAAACTTACCTTCACCTATTGATGTCTGGTTCACTCTGTTGCAGTCCACACAGTTCTGGTCTTATCTGGTATATGACAGAATACCAGGGCCATCCCTGACCGGAAGTGGCTGCACAGGGGAACCATTTTGATTCAGTTTGGTTGCAAACATAAATGCCGATGGAGTTATCTATTTTTCTCTGCTGGCATCTGAAAGTGGTGATTATTGCCGCCAGGCTCTGAAAGGATGGTCTAGTGACCAGTTGTTTGCAACTATACGTTTGGCTCACTCCCTGGTCGATCAGGGTTATATATTGTTTGGGGAGGTGCAGCCTTTGATCAAGATCTGTACTGAGCTGGCCCTGCCCTGTATTCCAGAGGGCCGTGATGATTTCACTCCTCCTTTTGATATGAATCAGGTTGTATCCCTAGTGTGGCTTTTTAAAGATGATCCTGCCGATTTTTGTGAGCACTACTCAACCTGTTCCCTACAGGTGATTGCTGAGTGCATTGTGTCTGCTCAGTCTTTTGTTAGACAGGGAGATTTAAAAGCACAGTTTGTGCAACCTATACTTTCAGCATGGTCTGACATGATGCAATCAGCTCCAGCCAAACAAACCACCTCTGCCACCAAACACCAGCCTACCCAGTCCGACCTCCCAGTGCTTGCTACCCAGTCCGACCTCCCAGTGCTTGCTACCCAGGCTGGCCTCCCAGTGCTTGCTACCCAGTCCGACCTCCCAGTGCTTGCTACCCAGTCCGACCTCCCAGTGCTTGCTACCCAGTCCGACCTCCCAGTGCTTGCTACCCAATCCGACCTCCCAGTGCTTGCTACCCAGTCCGACCCCCCAGTGCTTGCTACCCAGTCCGACCCCTAAGTGCTTGCTACCCAGTCTGACCTCCCAGTGCTTGCTACCCAGTCCGACGTCCCAGTTCTTGCTACCCAGTCTGACGTCCCAGTTCTTGCTACCCAGTCTGGCGTCCCAGTGCTCGCTACCCAGTCCGACGTCCCAGTGCTTGCTACCCAGTCCAACGTCCCAGTGCTTGCTACCCAGTCCGACGTCCCAGTGCTTGCTACCCAGTCCGACATCCCAGTGCTTGCTACCCAGTCCGACGTCCCAGTGCTTGCTACCCAGTCCAACCTCCCAGTGCTTGCTACCCAGTCCGACGTCCCAGTGCTTGCTACCCAGACCAATGTCCCAGTGCTTGCTACCCAGTCCAACATCCCAGTGCTTGCTACCCAGTCCGACGTCCCAGTGCTTGCTACCCAGTCCGACGTCCCAGTGCTTGCTACCCAGTCCGACGTCCCAGTGCTTGCTACCAAGTCTGACGTCCCAGTGCTTGCTACCCAGTCCGACATCCCAGTGCCTGTTATCCAGTCCAATGTCCTGAAGTCCACTTTCCAGCCGGAGGGGCCAGTGTTCCAGCCGGAGGGGCCAGTGTTCCAGCTTGAAGTGCCCGTGCCTGCTGCCCAGCTTGAAGTGCCCGTGCCTGCTGCCCAGCCTGATGTGCCTGCTGCCCAGCTTGAAGTGTCCGTGCCTGCTGCCCAGCTTGGAGTGCCCGTGCCTGCTGCCCAGCCTGATGTGCCTGCTGCCCAGCTTGAAGTGCCCATGCCTGCTGCCCAGCTTGAAGTGCCCGTGCCTGCTGCCCAGCTTGAAGTGCCTGCTGCCCAGCTTGAAGTGCCCGCTCTCCAGCCTGATGTGCCTGCTCTCCAGCCTGATGTGCCCGCTCTCCAGCCTGATGAGCCCCCTTTCCAGCCTGATGTGTCACTGTCTGCTGTCCAGCCTGATGACCCGGAGTTTACTGCCCAGCCTGATGACCCAGAGCTTGCTGCCCAGCCTGATGACCCGGAGCTTGCTGTGCAGCCTGTGCCCATGCCCACTGCCCAGCTTGATGTGCCTGTGCCTCTGCCTGCTGCCCAGCTTGCAGTGCCCATGCCTGCTGCCCAGCTTTAAGTGCCCGTGCCTGCTGCCCAGCTTGAAGTGCCTGTGCCTGCTGCCCAGCCTGATGTGCCTGCTGCCCAGCTTGACGTGCCTGTGCCTGCTGCCCCGCTTGATGTGCCTGCTGCCCAGCTTGAAGTGCCCATGCCTGCTGCCCAGCTTGAAGTGCCCGTGCCTGCTGCCCAGCCTGATGTGCCTGCTGCCCAGCTTGAAGTGCCCGCTCTCCAGCCTGATGTGCCCGCTCTCCAGCTTGATGTGCCTGCTCTCCAGCCTGATGAGCCCGCTTTCCAGCCTGATGTGTCACTGTCTGCTGTCCAGCCTGATGACCCAGAGTTTACTGCCCAGCCTGATGACCCAGAGCTTGCTGCCCAGCCTGATGACCTGGAGCTTGCTGCCCAGCCTGTGCCCATGCCCACTGCCCAGCTTGATGTGCCTGTGCCTCTGCCTGCTGCCCAGCTTTAAGTGCCCGTGCCTGCTGCCCAGCTTGAAATGCCCGTGCCTGCTGCCCAGCTTGAAGTGCCCATGCCTGCTGCCCAGCCTGATGTGCCTGCTGCCCAGCTTGATGTGCCTGCTGCCCCGCTTGATGTGCCTGCTGCCCAGCTTGAAGTGCCCATGCCTGCTGCCCAGCTTGAAGTGCCCGTGCCTGCTGCCCAGCCTGATGTGCCTGCTGCCCAGCTTGAAGTGTCCGCTCTCCAGCCTGATGTGCCCGCTCTCCAGCCTGATGTGCCCGCTCTCTAGCCTGATGAGCCCGCTTTCCAGCCTGATGTGCCACTGTCTGCTGTCCAGCCTGATGACCCGGAGTTTACTGCCCAGCCTGATGACCCGGAGCTTGCTGCCCAGCCTGATGACCCGGAGCTTGCTGCCCAGCCTGTGCCCATGCCCACTGCCCAGCTTGATGTGCCTGTGCCTCTGCCTGCTGCCCAGCTTGAAGTGCCCATGCCTGCTGCCCAGCTTGAAGTGCCTGTGCCCGCTGCCCAGCCTGATGTGACTGCTGCCCAGCTTGAAGTGTCCGTGCCTGCTGCCCAGCTTGAAGTGCCCGTGCCTGCTGCCCAGCCTTATGTGCCTGCTGCCCAGCTTGAAGTGTCCATGCCTGCTGCCCAGCTTGAAGTGCCCATGCCCGCTGCCCAGCCTGATGTGACTGCTGCCCAGCTTGAAGTGTCCGTGCCTGCTGCCTAGCTTGAAGTGCCCATGCCTGCTGCCCAGCCTGATGTGCCTGCTGCCCAGCTTGAAGTGTCAGTGCCTGCTGCCCAGCTTGAAGTGCCCGTGCCTGCTGCCCAGCCTCATGTGCCTGCTGCCCAGCTTAAAGTGCCCATGCCTGCTGTCCAGCTTGAAGTGCCTGTTTCCCAGCTTGAAGTGCCTGCTGCCCAGCTTGAAGTGCCTGCTGCCCAGCTTGAAGTGCCCATGCCTACTGCCCAGCTTGAAGTGCCTGTGCCTGTTGCCCAGCTTGAAGTGCCCGTGTCAGCTGCCCGGCTTGAAGTGTTCCTGTCTGCTGCCCAGCCTGGTGTGTTCCTGTTCGCTGCCCAGCTTGGTGTGTTCCTGTCCGCTGCCCAGCCTGGTGCGTTCCTGTCCGCTACCCAGCCTGATGTGCCACTGCTTGCTGCCCAGCTTGAGGTGCCCGCTGCCCGGCTTGACACCATGGACTTTCCCCAGCAACGGCTAGTTGGAGCATCCGGAGGTCGCTCCTTCGAGGGAGGGTACTGTCAGGAAAGGTCTCCTCCGCTGGTAATATCGATCATTTGGCGTGTGGTACTGAGGTCTACCAAAAGGTGTCTCCTGGCAGTTTGGAGCTGTCAGAAGAGCTTTTTCCTGCTGGTATTCTGTCACCTTTGGGCCGCAGTACTGGCATCCACCAGCGGAGGGATCCTGGCAGTATGGAGCAGGTATTCCCCTCTGCAGACAGGTGTCACCTGACCTTAATTAGCAGAGCTGCAGTATAAATACCTGGCAAGTGCACACTCATGTTGCCCTGGTATTGTCTTTGAGCCCTGACCTGCAGCCTGCTCCTCTGATCCTGAAACCTGATTCCTGAAGCTGAAGCCTGATTACTGATTCCTGATTCCTGGAACCTGTTGATCCTGTTTCCTGTCTGTTACCTGAACCCTGGACCCTGAGCCTTGTACCTGACCCGACCCTCCTGTGATCCATCCATCCTCCCTTGTCCTGTTTGTTTCCCTTCCCAGCTACTGATCTCCTGTTTATGACCCTGGCCTGGCTTGACTACAATTCTGGTACTCCTTTTTGCTACATATGCTGGTTAAGTATTATCACTGTTTGGATCTTTGGGTTGTTCACTCTGTATTGGTGGTGTGTTCACATGTATATGCATTTACCTTAATTAACTTACCTTCACCTATTTATGTCTGGTTCACTCTGTTGCAGTCCACACAGCTCTGGTCTTATCTGGTATATGACAGGTCTGGAGACATGCTTGGCCAGTCCATCACCTTTACCCTCAGCTTTTTTAACAAGGCAGTGGTCGTCTTGGAGGTGTGTTTGGGGTCATTTTCATGTTGAAATACTGCCCTGCGGTCCAGTCTCCAAAGGGAGGGGATCTTGTTCTGTCTCAGTATGTCACAGTACATGTTGGCATTCATGGTTCCCTCAATGAACAGTAGCTCCCCAGTGCCGGCAGCACTCATGCAGCCCCAGACCATGACACTCCCACTGCCAAGCTTGACTGTAGGCAAGACACACTTGTCTTTGTACTCCTCACCTGGGTACTGCCACACACGCTTGACACCATCTGAACCAAATACGTTTACCTTGGTCTCATCAGACCACAGGACATGGTTCCAGTAATCCATGTCCTTAGTCTGCTTGTATTCAGCAAACTGTTTGTGGGCTTTCTTTTGCATCATCTTTAGAAGAGGCTTCCTTTTGGGACGACAGCCATGCAGACCAATTTGATGCAGTGTGCAGCATATGGCTTGAGCACTGAAAGGCTGATCTCCCACCCCTTCAATTTCTGCAGCAATGCTGGCAGCACTCATAGGTCTATTTCCCAAAGACAACCTCTGGATATGACGCTGCGCACGTGCACTCAACTTCTTTGGTCAACCATGGCGAGGCCTGTTCTGGGTGGAACCGGTCCTGTTAAACTGCTGTATGGTCTTGGCCACCATGCTGCAACTTAGTTTCAGGGTCTTGGCAATCCTCTTATAGCCTAGGCCATCTTTATGTAGAGCAACAATTCTTTTTTTCATATCCTCAGAGAGTTCTTTGCCATGAGATGCCATGTTGAACTTCTAGTGACCAGTATGAGAGAGTGAGAGCGAAAACACCAAATTTAACACACCTGCTCCCCATTCACACCTGAGACCTTGTAACACTAATGAGTCACATGACACCAGGGAGGGAAAATGGCTAATTGGGCCCAATTTGGACATTTTCACTTAGGTGTGTACTCACGTTTGCTGCCCGCGGTTTAGACGTTAATGGCTGTGCGTTGAGTTATTTTGAGGGGACAGCAAATTTACACTGTTATACAAGTTGTACACTCACTATTTTACATTGTAGCAAAGTGTCATTTCTTCAGTATTGTCACATGAAAAGATATAATAAAATATTTACAAAAATGTGAGGGGTGTACTCACTTTTGTGAGATACTGTATATTCTTTTTGTTGCCTCAAAAAGGGTTTCTATATATTAGGAATCCTTATTAGACATGTGCTGTTTGTTTAGTTCCAAACTAATATTCTGCCAAATTTTTCGTTATTCGGAATAAATGAAGATTACTGAATGCGCCAAATAACGAAAGAAAATTTATCCGAATTTCGGAAATTCAAATTAAATTTGGAATTGAGTTTTAGTTTCTTTAGTTTCGAACTGTATAGTTCTGAAATCAAAGACTGTGTGTGTTATTAGTGTTCCATTTCGAAATAAAGCTGTTTTTGTTAAGGCAAAGGTAATTTAAAGAGTCATTGTAATCAATTGTTGAATATGTTTATTCACTTTGCCGCATTCAAATTGAAAAAACAATAACATTTTGGTTTCGACTGATTGGAAATGTATATCGATTTGAACATTTAGAATCGAAAAAAAATCGCTAAGTTCGAAGAAAATTCGAAAAATTATGAATTTGAATTTGGAATATGAATTCCGAATACAAATTGAGCGAATCAATCTAATTTAACGAAACTAAATAACTAGATTAAGGAATCTAAATGAAATTAAATAAATGTTTTCTTCATGCACGTCTAATTTTATAAACCACAAACATTGTCATTAACCCCCTTGACCTATGATATCCCTATTTATATTTTGTAACTGTAATTTCTTTATTTTATTCCTATTATATTCAAAAATCCTATTAATCTTAAGAATTTTCACAGCAATTGACTATACGGGATGCATACTTAGAATTGTACATGGGATCGTAGTCAGCAAGCAGAAAAAAACAACACAAAAAGCAAAAAACACCAGATGCAAAGTATGAAATATAATAATGATAAAATTAATTAAAAATATAATTTAATATATATTTTTTTAAACTTTAATATCACATCTCCATATAAATAAATAAATTAACCAAAACAGACCCAGTCACTAAGACTTGAGCCATTTACACAAATAACAGGAAACTTCAAAATCAACTGTGCCCCTTGCTTAACAAGGTGACCCACCACATAATATAGGCTGCAACAAAACAGACAGGGAGGCAGGGAGCTCACAGCTGGTGTACTCCTAACAGCGGGCACTTCTGAGAGCTCACCTCAGTCTTATACAGGGGCACAAGACCCCTCTAAAACATTCTAAGAGGTCACCTAAGAGGTGACCTTTCCTCATCCTATAGGAAAGGTCAATTGATCTTTTTCTTACATGTCTTACCTCACAGGTACATGTGAATGTGTGGGGAACCTGGAAACTCCTACTGCTAACACGGTCCCATGAGGGAAGGGGGACCTTAAAACAGGCATCCCCCTTTTTCCCTTTCATTGGACCATAGCCAGCAAGCAGGAAAAAACAATAAATAATAAATAAAAACAGGAAACGCAAAGTATGTAATAAAATTGGCCATGGCCCTTTATTATTGGTGTAAAATAGTATTTAATAATTGTATTTTTTTTTTTAATTTAAAATCACATTACCATATAAATAAATAAATCAACCAAAAACCAAAACAGACCCAGTCACTATGACTTGAGCTATTTACACAAATATTAGGAAATGTAAAAATCAACTGAACCCAAAAGCCAGGTGGGTCACAGGACCCACCTGGGCATCACACCTCCGGACCGTGGCCATTTCAATACATATTTGCAGATCACTATTGGAAATATCCAGGCCAATATCTGACCGATAAAAATTTATCTCACGTGTTGGAAAAACTTCTCAGAAGTGACTCATGATGATAACAGAGGAAGGAAGCACCAGGGAGAAACAACACTCATAGCTTTGGAGAGCGATAAGTAAACACAACAGATGTTTGTGCTTTGCCCAGATTCCATGACTGAGGTTTTCAACCAGTTTAAGGAAATCCCAGAAATACTCTGTGGTCTATGAGTATCTTGAGAACTCTTACCAGCATTAGACTTATACAGAGCATTGCAACTATTGCTAGCTACATCAGTAATGCTGTGTGCAGACCAAACAACAGCAGAAAAATTAACATTTAAACTATGGACATTAGACTTACTACTAAGATCATTAACTAGCTTAGATAATGAATCAGGCAGATTATATAATAAATTCAATTGTGAGTACTCAGCATTGGTAGATTCTTGCTGTGGGTTCTGCTGAGTAGGCTGGATATGGATGGCGGGGATACTGCAGACTTCTTCCTGTCTTGATGGAACTGCTGGAGATCTGGCTCTGCTGCTTCTTTTCCTGGGGGATCTGCTTCTCTGAGGGGACCAAGATGCCAGGCTGCCGTCTTTTGCCCTGACAACATCAGTGAAGCATGGTGGTGGTAGTGTCATGGCGTGGGCATGTATGGCTGCCAATGGAACTGGTTATCTTGTATTTATTGATGATGTGACTGCTGACAAAAGCAGCAGGATGAATTCTGAAGTGTTTCGGGCAATATTATCTGCTGATATTCAGCAAAATGCTTCAGAATTCATTGGACGGTGCTTCACAGTGCAGATGGACAATGACCCAAAGCATACTGCGAAAGCAACCAAAGAGTTTTTTTAATGGAAAGAAGTGAAATGTTATGCAATGGCCAAGTCAGTCACCTGACCTGAATCCGATCGAGCATGCATTTCACTTGCTGAAGCCAAAACTGAAGGGAAAATGCCCCAAGAACAAGCAGGAACTGAAGACAGTTGCAGTAGAGGCCTGGCAGAGCATCACCAGGGATGAAACCCAGCGCCAGGTGATGTCTATGCATTCCAGACTTCAGTCTGTAATTGACTGCAAAGGATTTGCAACCAAGTATTAAAAAGTGAAAATTTGATGGATGATTGTTAATCTGTCCCATTACTTTTGGTCCCTTAAAAAGTGGGAGGCACTTATACAAACTGTTGTAATTCCTACACCGTTCACATGATTTGGATGTAAATACTCTCAACATAAAGTTGAAAGTCTGCAGTTAAAGCACATCTTGTTTGTTTCATTTCAAATCCTATTGTGGTGGTATATAGAGCCAAAAAGATTAGAATTGTATCAATGTCCCAATTATTATGGACCTGACTGTAATTTAATTGTTACATTAATTTATGCTGTTTTAATTGCAGAATTGTTAAATGCACCAATCAATATTTCTGTAACCTCGGTTAATGAGAACACGAAACTTGAATGGCTTTCTCCACCAAGTATAAACCCGGTACCTTCAGACTGTTTCCAATATCATATTAGAGTTACAGAGATGCAGACAAATCTAATCAAGGTAAGTATTATAAATGAAATAGTTTGAACTGATGAACTTACACTTCATTATTTCTTTATTCTGTAAACATATTTGTTTTTATCATTCATTGAGGGACACAGACATTTAGGAATTCTTAAACAATTGGGTTATACTACTTCCTGCAGCAGGTTGAGACACTGGCCCAAAAATGTTGAAGACAACCCAGTATAACTCCACCTCTACTCATTATATCTCTGTTTTGTTTGAATGATTCACATTGCCGTGCTAATAGTGACAACATAAACTTGATATGGGTGAACCATTATATCAAGAAAGAACAGAAAATAAAATGTGAAAAAAACAGTCCCAAAGTGAACTCAACTCCAAATCCATCGCTGTGACAATAATGATAAAGGAATCTTGTGTAATCTAAGGTGCGCAACACCCAAGTGCACCCACCTCCTCCAATTAAGAGGACTTTTACCAGGATCTTTGGACCCTTTATGTATAAAAAGTCAGATAGGCATAAGAATGAAATCCCATTGGTAGGGAAGCGGTCTGGAACACCGTGTCCAGGGGGCCTAATAGCACCTTCAAGTCTCAAGACAGGGTCCACTTATTGTCCAATCCATTGGCCCAGAAGAGTTCACCATACCATTAAAGCAAATCAGGCTAACTCACATAGTGTATAACTGTCAACTCAATTATATTAAAAGTAAGCACACTACTCACAAGGTAAAAAAAATACAAGCGCTTTTAGTAAACACTTCTTTGTACATGAGAGCGTGGGGACGCCACATGCGAAAGCTCCGCTGACCATCAGTCAGCAGAAGCCTTGCATCTTTTTCAATATATACAAGGCTTCCACTGATTGGTTGAGATGGATGACATGATGTCATCTGCCTGCCTCTCTACCTCAGTCAGAGGAAGTCTTGTATTCACTGAAAAAAGGCCTGAATGGTGAATATGAGCTGAGCTTAAGCCGTCTTTACACAGAGAGGGAGGTGTTTTGTACCACTTCTGGAACACACTTACTATACATAGCACAAGATGCTACAGTATATAATATAGACTAAGCAGAAGCCAGTCTCTTCTAGCATGCAAATAATTCATTTCATCCAAGCTGGATCAAAAATAGAGTTCTGATGACTTACTGTATGTCAGCCTAAAGAAAGCACCATCCTGCTACTGCTTTTACTGAAGTGCCACGTGAAACATCCAGCCTCCGGGCCCACTGCTTGCCCATAGTAACTTAATAATCCTTAGAAACCTGCAAACTCTTATCAGCACCAGCACCAGCTGCTTTGGACTTGGAGTTGTTTTTTGCATGGTGCAACATGTCTTCTCAAAAAAGGCAGTCCTGCTGCAGTGTGTGACCTCAACCTATAATTCTATCGTGGTACTGGGGGTATTTATCTGATATCCCTAGAAGGAACTGATGCCTTTAATACAGAACATGGGCTCCAGTTATTATATGGTAGGGATGGGCGAACGGTTTGGTCCGAGCGTAAATTCGGGCCGAACTTTGGTTGTTCGGATGTTCGACGAACACTGAACAATATGCGGTGTTCGGGGTAAATTCGAAAGCCACCGGAACACCGTTAAAGTCTATGAGACACTAACATAAAAAATCAAGAGTGCTCTTTTTAAAGGCTTATGTGCAAGTTATGTCAAAAAAAGTGTTTGGGGACCCGGGTCCTGCTCCAGGGGACATGTATCAATGCAAAAAAAAGTTTTAAAAACAGCTGTTTTTTCGGGAGCAGTGATTTTTTTAATGCTTAAAGTGAAACAATCAAAATAAAATATATTGCTTTAAATATCATGCCTGGGGGTGTCTATAGTATGCCTGTAAAGTGGCGCATTTTTCCCGTGTTTAGAACAGTACCGCAGCAAAATGACATTTCTAAAGGAAAAATTGTCATTAAAAACTGATCACGACTGTAATGAATTGTCAGGTCTCAGCAATATAGATAAAACTAATTGAAAAAAATGGCGTGAGTCCCCCCCTAGTCCATTACCAGGCCCTTTGGGTCTGGTATGAATATTAAGGGGAACTCTGAACCAAAAATTTTAAAAAAATTGCGTGGGGGTCTCCCCAAAATCCATACCAGGCCCTTCAGGTCTGGTATGGAAATTAAGAGGAAACCTGCACCAAATTTAAAAACAAAATGGCGTAGGGGTCCCCCCAAAATCCATACCAGATTTTAGTCTGGATTAGTCCTTAATTAAAAAATAATAAAATAAATGCTTTTTCTAGGTGACAGCTGTTATATAGCTGAGGGCGGGACTCCCCTCTGATGCCCGTGGTTGCGGCTTTTTTTTTCAGGCGGCGTGAATTTACATTGCTTTGACATTTTTATTTTTTAATAAAGGGCTTGTCCCAAGCTGTCCTTTACCAATTACTATTACCATTACCAATTCACATGGGGGGCGGAATCTGGGGGTCCCCATGTTAAAGGGGCTTCCAGATTCCAATAAGCCCCCCCGCCTGCATACCCCCACAACCACCGGGCAAGGGTTGTGGGGATGAAGCCCTTGTCCCCATCAACATGGGGACAAGGTGCTTTGGTCAGACCCCAAAGCACCCTCCCCATATTGAGGGCATGTGGTCTGGTTCAGGAGGGGGGTGCTCTTACGTCCCCCCTCTTTTCCTGAGGCCTGCCAGGTTGTGTGCTCGGATAAGGGTCTGGTATGGATTTTGGGGGGGACCCCTACACCATTTTTTAAAATTTTGGAGCAGGGTTCCCCTTAAAATCCTTATCCATATCCATATTAAAAAAATTTTGGTTGGGGTTCACCTTAATATTCATACCAGACCCAAAGGGCCTGGTAATGGACTGGGGGTGGGGGGGAGGAACCCATGCCCTTTTTTTCAATGAGTTTTATCTATATTGCCGAGATTCGATTCATTACAGCCAAGATCAGTTTTAGTTGACAATTTTTCCTTTAGAAATGTAATTTTGCTGTGGTACTGTTCTAAACACGGGGAAAAAATGCGCCACTTTACAGGCATACTATAGACACCCCCCAGACAAAATATTTAATGGAATATTTCATTTTATTGTTTCATCTTAGGCATTAAAAAAATCACTGCTCCCCAAAAAACAGCCGTTTAAAAAAAAAAAAAAAAAAAAAAAAATCATTGATACATGTCCCCTGGGGCAGGACCCGGGTCCCCAAACACTTTTTATGACAATAACTTGCATATAAGCCTTTAAAATTAGCACTTTTGATTTTTGATGTTTGTGTCCCATAGACTTTAACGGTGTAGTGCGACCTCTGCACAGTGTTCAGCTAAAGCTACCTGTAGAAGGTTGGTGGTGTTCTAATACTACAGGCAGGCAGTTGATTTTGCTAGCTTCAGTATATATATATATATATATATATATATATATATATATATATATATATATATATATATCCCAGCTTAGTGCAGCTGCAGGCCATTAGTATGTCTGGAAGGCCAACAAGGAGAGGCAGACAGTCACAAGCCAATAAAAGAGGGCAAGCAGGCTCTGTGTCTAGAGGCAACAGTGCTGGTCATGGAGACGGTGCATCCTCATCAGCACGTGGCTGTGGGACATGCTTGGCCTTTTTTTCGGCAGCTGGCCATGTTGAGCCGCAACATGCGGAAGACTTGGTCGAGTGGATGACCAAGCCGTCCTCATCCTCCTCATCCTCTCTCACCCATGCTCAGGGTACGTTGTCTGGCAAAGCAGCTGCCAACGCGGCCTCTTCCCTCGGCTCAATGGCATCAGTGACTCCTTCCCTAGCCCCACCATGTCCTCCTGAGGAGTCCCTCAAACTGTTTGACCACAGTGTTGGGTACATGCTCCAGGAGGATGCCCAGCGTTTAGAAGGCTCTGATGATGATACTGAGCTAGATGAAGGCAGTAACGTGAGCACGGACAGAGGGGGTGCCCAAGAAGGACAGCAATCTGGCAGTCATACTCCCCCTGCTGCAGCATACTGCCAGGTTTGCTCCAGTGATGAGGAGGGAGGGGATGATGAGGTCACTGACTCAACGTGGGAGCCTGATAGGAGAGAGGAGGAGGAGGAGGAGGCACATCACCAACGAGGCAGGATGCCCTCCAGGGGCCAGCCTAAGGGCAGCACACTGACTGCATCAAAGCTCTGCATGTGCAGGGCGCTGCTGTCTCTGTGCGATATTCTAAAAGTTCTTTGGTGTGGGCCTTTTTTGATGAGTGCACCGCTGCTATTTGCAACATATGTCTCAAGCGTATCTCACGTGGCCAAAACATCTCCTGCTTGGGCACCACATGCTTGACCAGACATATGTTGACCTGCCATGCAGTTCGTTGGCAAGCGTATCTAAAAGACCCACACCAAAGAACAAAGAGGACCTCTCCTTGCTCCTCATCAGCTGAGATCTCCAACCCCACTACACCTTCAGTCTTCTCTGAGACCTGCACTGAGAGGAATGAAGGTGTAGAATTAGGTGTGTCACAGCCAAGTACTTGTGGGCAATCTGCTTTCAGTACACCGACGTCAGATTGTACCAGGCAAATTTCCCTGCCCCAGCTGCTGCACCGCTGAAAGAAGTTCGCTCCCAGCCATCCATATACCCAGCGGTTGAATGCTAGCTTGGCAAAATTGCTAGCACTTCAACTACTACCTTTTCAGTTGATAGACTCTGCCTCTTCTGTGAGTTTGTGGAATTTGCGGTCCCTCAGTGGCAGGTACCCAAACGCCACTTTTTCTCACAGAAGGCGATTCCGGCTCTCTACCGGCATGTGGAAGGCAATGTCTTGGCCTCGCTGGACAGGGCGGTCAGCGGTAAGGTGCATATTACCACTGACTCACCTAAGTTACCTAAGTTTCACGGCACATTGGGTCACTCTGATGGCAGCTGGGAAGGATTCAGGACAAGGTGCAGTAGTGCTGGAGGTTGTTACGCCTCCAAAATGCTATTACTAATGATTGTGACACACCTCTCTCCTCCACCCACTCCTCTTCTTCTTCCTCCATGGCCTCTTCCTGTGCTTTGTCCTCGGAACCAGTGGTGCTCCGTAGGCGTTCAAGGGGCTACGCAAGCATGCAGGCCAAAAGATGCCATGCAGTGCTTGAGCTGGTGTGCTTGGGGGACAGGAGCCACACTGGGGCAGAGGTTCTGTCAGCTCTGCAGGGGCAGGTTTAGAGGTGGTTGACACCACGCCAACTTAAGGCAGGAATGGTGGTTTGCGACAATGGCACCAACCTCCTCTCTGCCCTCCGACAGGGACAACTGACCCATGTGCCCTGTTTGGCTCACGTCCTTAACTTGGTGGTGCAGTGGTTCTTGGGCAGGTACCCGGGCTTACAGGATGTCCTGAGGCAGGCCAGGAAAGTCTGTGTGCATTTCCGCCGGTCATATAATGCCAGTGCTCTGCTGGCAGACCACCAAAAGGAGTTTAACCTGCCCAAGAACCGCCTAATCTGTGACATGCCCACCAGGTGGAACTCAACGTTGGCCATGCTGCAGCGGCTGCACACGCAGCAGAGGGCCATCAATGAGTACCTGTGCGACTATGGCACCAGGACAGGGTGAGGGAAGCTTGTTCTTTATTCCCCACGCCAGTGGGCCATGATCAGGGATGCATGCACTGTCCTGTCACTATTTGAGGAGGCCACGAGGATGGTGAGCAGTGACAGTGCATGCATCAGTGACACTGTCCCCCTTGTCCACCTGTTGGAGCACACGCTGCGTGGAATAATGGACAGGGCACTTGAGGCAGAACAGAGGCAGGAAGAGGAGGACCTTAGCTCTCAAGGCCCCCTTTATCCAGACAGTGTTCCTGCGTGCCCGCCGATCACACAGGAAGAGGAGGAGGAGGATTGTGTCAGTATGGAGGTGGAGCCTGGCACTCAGCATCAGCAGCAGTCTTTAAGGGATCAGTCCCAAGAAACACATGGACTTGTACGTGGCTGGGAGGAGGTGGCTGCGGACCATGTCGTCCTTAGTGATCCAGAGGAATCCGGACCGAATGCCTCAGTAAACCTACGCTGCATGGCCTCCCTGATCCTGCAAAGCCTGCGTAAGAATCCTCGTATTCGTGGTATCAAGGAGAAGGACCAATACTGGCTGGCAACCCTCCTTGATCCACGTTACAAGAGTAAGGTTGCGGACCTTATCTTGCCGTCGCAGAGGGAGCAGAGGATGAAACATCTTGGGGAGGCCTTGCAGAAAGGTCTGTGCAATGCGTTCCCAGAGACTGGGAGGTTACAAACTCCTGTTTCTGGACAACGTGTTGGTGAGGCTTCGGTCAGTCAAAGAAGGAGCGGTGGAGAAGGTGGCCGTCTGACCGATGTGTTCAGACAATTTTTTAGTCCACAGCCCCAAGGTATGATCGGTTCCAGCAACCATCGCCAGCATCTGTTTTACATGGTGCAGGAATACCTAGGGGCAAGACTGACTTGGACACCTTTCCCACCGAAAATCCTCTGGGTTACTGGGTCTTGAGGATGGATCACTGGCCAGAGCTTGCACAGTATGTAATTGAGCTACTGGCCTGTCCTGCATCCAGCGTTCTTTCGGAACGCACATTCAGTGCTGCTGGAGGCTTTGTAACCAATCACAGGGTGCATCTGTCCACCGACTCGATCGATCGACTGACCTTCATAAAAATGAATCAGTCTTGGATCACCACCAGCTACCAAGCACCTGATGCTGATGTAACCGAATATTTTTTTTTGAAATGTGAGATCCCTTCAAAGACTGCCTATGCTGATGCTGAGTGACTATCCTGTAATGCTGAGTAATTATCCTCTTCCTCCTCAATGATCATGCTGATAGCTTGTAAGAACATTTTTGGTTCTGGGCGCCGCCACCAGTGCCTAAGGGCCAATTTTTAAGCCCCTGTTTAACAGGGGCATGTAATTACAATTTTTGATGCAATTCTTTGCAGCAGGGCTAGTTCCTGCGCTCCAACTAGAGTATCTGTGAGGGGTTGCAGTGTTGTGACACCAGCACCAGTGACTAAGGCCCAATTTTTCAGCCCCTGTTTAACAGGGGCGTATAATTACAATTTTTGATGCAATACTTTGCAGCAGGGCTCGTTCCTGCATTCCAACTAGAGTATCTGTGAGGGGTTGCAGTGTTGTGGCAACAGCACCAGTGCCTAAGGCCCAATTTTTCAGCCCCTGTTCAACAGGGACATGTAATTAGAATTCTTGATCTAATATTTCACAGCAGGGCCCGTTTCTGCGCCCACCAAGATTAACTGTGAGGACTTACAGTGTTGTGGCACCAGCACCACCACCACCATCACCAAAAGCCCAATTTTTCTGGCCCTGTTCAACAGGGGCATGTAATTACAATTCTTGATCTAATATTTCACAGCAGGGCCCTGTGAGGGCTTACAGTGTTGAGGCCACAACAACACCTAAGGCCCAAATTTCTGCTGAGTATATGGGGCAGGCCCCTACTTTCAAACATCCAACTTACAAATGACTCCTACTTGCAAACGGAAGGAGACAACAGGAAGTGAGATGAAATCTACCCCATAGGAAGGGAAATTCTCTCCTGTAAGAGTTAATATGGGAAAAACTTTTCTCCTTTACACTGATGCTTTATCACCAATCCTTGTTTCACTAAAAACCCCAAATTTTCAAAAAACATTTGTCATTGGGACAAAAAGTGAGGTGAAATCTTCTGAAGAGGAGCACAGACAGCAAAACAAATGTCACAGGGGTGATAACCCTTCCCTATGTTTTCCAAAAAGCTTAAAAACAGATTTTTTTGGCTGGAGCTACACTTTAAAAATGTACCAGTTCAAAATTACAAACAGATTCTACTTAACAACAAACCTACTGTCCTTGTCTTGTTTGCACCGCCTGTATACTGCTGTTCAGAGTATATAGGGCCTGGGGGCCCCACGCCTTTCCTTTTTTTAATTTGGGTGCGGGGTTCCCCTTAATATCCATACAGGACCCAAAGGGCCTGGTAATGGACTGGAGGGTACCCATGCCGTTTGTCTCACTGATTTTCATCCATATTGCCAGGACCCGACATTACATTAAAGCTGCAAGCAGTTTTAAATGACTTTTTTTCCTTTAAAAATGTCATTTTGTGCAGGGATTGTTCTAAGCACGGGAAACACGCGCCACTTTACAGGCATATTATAGACACCCCCCAGGTACGATATTTAAAGGAATATTTCTTTTTTTTTACTTTAAGCATCAATAAAATCACTGCTCCAGAAAAAACGTCAGTTTTTAAAAGTTTTTTTTGCATTGATACATGTCCCCTGGGGCAGGACTCGGGTCTCCAAACCCTTTTTAGGACAATACCATAAAAATTAGCATTTAAAATGAGCACTTTTGATTTCGAACGTTCGAGTCCCATAGACGTCAATGGGGTTCTAACGTTCGTGCAAATTTTCGGTCCGTTCGCAGGTTCTGGTGCAAACCGAACCGGGGGGTGTTCGGCTCATCCCTACTTGTAGGATACTAGGCCTTTTCTAAGAACATGATGCAGGATCACACTTGTTTATTAATAAAAAATAAAAAGGTAGTCCAGAGTCCAATAACCGGATCGGGTAGTCAGCCAAGCCAGAGTTCAGTAACCAGATCGGGTAATCAGCCAGGCCAGAAGTCAGGGATCCAAGTAGAGGAACAGCAAGCAGGATAAGGAACCAGAAGGGATGTCAGCAAAGCCAGTCTTTAAACAGGAAAGCAGGAGATAGTTTCTTGTGATGTGACCAAAGCGAAGGCAGGAATGAAGAGAGCTGGAGATCTTTAAGTAGGTGGGACTGATGAGCAGATCCACAACAGCTGGTTATCTGTGGAGAGAGATGAGAGCTGGCAATTAGCCAACAGCTGAGCGGCCAGCTCAGAGAAGGAAGGGCCGAGCCAGCCCTGACAAGAGGCTCTTTCACTTGGGACAGTAATATTTATGAACAATATTCTTCAATAAATATATGAAGATAAATGAATTCCACCTTTAAAGTGGAGGGCCACCCTGAAAAAAAAAATCACCAAAAATCCTAAAAAAAAAAAAAAAAAATGTGAAAAAAAAAAAATTAAACTTACCTAAACCCTTGTTGCTAGGCAGTCTTCCTAATCTGCCTCTTCCTATTCCGCGGTGAGTTCTTCTCCTCGGTGAGCGGCCCCGTTGTCTTCTGGGAACTGTGTGTGTTCCCAGAACACCACGGGGCCATTCACAGAATGGAGCGCCGCTCGCGCATGCGCAGTAGGAAACTGGCAGTGAAGCCGCAAGGCTCCACTGCCTGTTTCCCTTTCCTAGGATGGCGGTGCCGGGACCCGAGAGCCGAGGGACGGGTCGGCCTCGGGCGGCCGACATCGCGGGCACCCAGGACAGGTAAGTACTTATTTAAAGTCAGCAGCTACAGTGTTAGTAGCTGCTGACTTTAATTTTTTTTTTTTTTAGGACGGAATCCCGCTTTAAGACTGCAGAGACTTTTTACCAGATAGTTTGAGGTGGGGTGGGGTTTGTTATGTGTTTATTGTTACTTGGCTGTATCCCATTGTTCTATTATAACAAGTGTTTGGCGCAAAAAATTAAAAGCAACAATCCACATAAATGGCAATACTATGCATGTAAATAATGAACTTAAAACAGAGGGTTTAGAGAAATAGAATGGTAACAGTCCATCATGATATACATAAAAGTCAATGATAATGATGATGTGTGAAGCCCACATTCAGCGCAGCCTCCCTGGAGTGAATAGCAGTATTTGATGAGGCTAGAAGGAACGCTTAACCTCTGGGCTCCTGGCATCTGTCTCCCATATGGCACTGACCCAAGGGCACTGACAGGCCCTCCCCGCCATCCACCAGGCCATTGAACGTCATGCTCATTACCCACTGATACCTATACTTGTGGCTGCGCTGCAGGTCTTCCCACGCTTTGCTGATCAGGAGCTGCGTGTGCCAGTTCCATAGGACCAGCTCCTTCAAATTTTGCACCCATCCCAGGGAAAAAGGAGAAAACAATCCATAGTGGCGTGCAGGGTTCCAGCGAGGATAAGCTCTGCCTGCAATTGGGCAACAAAGCCTTCTTCATTGACAGTGCCCAGTGCTTTGAAGATCTGAACAAGTGGAACTTGCTACTAGGATCTCCCGGTGATAGAGATCTAGAAGCCAGGCAAATTGCCTTTATTACTGAGAGTGTCCCATTGCCCAGCGAAACCTTATCTGCTACATCACACACTAACATAAAGTTCACATGCCCTTTGCTATTCTTGACATAATTGCGTACAGCTCCTCCTTGTTGCCACTTCCCCCACTCCCTCCCATATATTCCCCTCACTAGTCCCATGTTTACTAGCTTGACAAAGGAGTGCAGCCGTCATGTCACTCACGGCTTGCTGACTCAAGAAAAGCGCCGCATAGTGTATGACGTCATCCCTCCTCACCTGGATTACTGTTTGCTCTTCAAGCCTCACTCTGGTATTCCTCCATCGCTGCCGGCCAGCGTATTCAGCGCATTGAAGACCAGTCTAATAACACACATCCATGGCCAGGAAGATTGACCTCACGGACCCCTTTGGTTACATTTGGGACTCCCACATGCCTTTTTAACTCAACCTAAATGTGAGTGCAATTCTTGTTGCTGCTTGTTTTATTAAAATAGTTTTTAAGTCTGCACCCAGAGGCGCCTCCGTTTCCTTGTTTTTTCAGTATCCCATTGTTCTATTGTATCTGTCTGCCTTAGCATCTCTTGTAGATGAAACTATTCTTGTGACCACTTTAACTTGTTATGGAACTAGTGTAAGATGGTATGTTTTAAGCTTATAAGAATGTGTATTGTACAGTATTTTGTATTCAGGTATGTAGGGGCCGAATAGTCTGGTCGCCTAGGCTGGTTTAAGTGCCTAGTTAATTAGCTCATGTTAATGAACCCACTGTCAGCTATTAGTTCCTAGAGGGGGGTTTCGCCAACAGCCCTTCCTAGGTGCTGTCTACGTGCCCAGTAACTGATTGAATTATTTTTTGGAAAGGTTGAATATACCTGTGTCTCATGTTACTGAATGTACGGTTTACCCCACCCTGTGTCATTATGCGAAGAAGGGGGATTGTCCCCCGGACATACTCATCTTGAGTACTGGGGTCCGTCACATCCATTACCATCAGTTATACCATCTACAGCTATCCCATTGTATTTACTTGGAGAAATAAATAGCATTAATAGCAGAGCAACTCATATATCTTAATGCAGTGTTATATATTTTTAATTTTTATTGTTACATTTCAGAATATTTTTGATGTTAAAAACCATGAATATGTATTTTCTGATCTGGAAAAGGACAAAAGTTACAGTATGCAAATAAGAGCAAAGAAAATCTACTGTGCCAAAAGCAAATACTGGGGTGCATGGAGTGAGCCAGTTTTTACAGGCAAAGGTAAGCAGTAACAAAGTTTACCTGTTATATTATTGTCTTCTGCATACCAATGATATATTGATTTCTAAAATAAAGTCAGCACTGACAAAGATATATTAGTTTACCAATTTTAAAATAGTTGAAAAAGTTTGAAAAATTAGTACCTTGAAAAATTAAAAAATATGTGATATTAATGTCTTTTCACTTTCAACTAGTAATCAAAGTGGATTGATTACACATACCATTGTCAAAAACTGAAGTGCAAGGCATCAGAAAAAAACAATAATACATATTACAAAGTTGCAGTATGGTACAGTGTTAGCTTTGGAATGTTCAACAAAAGAGAGAAAAGAGCAAATTTGATATGATTATATAAGCTAGAACTGCATAATCAAGTGAGAAAAAGGAAATGATGATGGTCAATTTGGTGTTTACTATTAGATTGTTGGAGATATTGGATGCTTTAAATCAGGACTAGTGTGAACAAGTATTGTAAAAAAAAGTATTGTTACTTTAGGCCGCTTAGTTTCTTATACAGTATCTCACAAAAGTGAGTACACCCCTCACATTTTTGTAAATATTTTATTATTTCTTTTCATGTGACAATACTGAAGAAATGACGCTTTGCTGCACTTTGCCTCAAAACAACTCAACACACAGCCATTAATGACTAAACCGCTGGCAACAAAAGTGAGTACACCCCTAAGTGAAAATGTCAAAATTGGGTCCAAAGTGTCAATATTCTGTGTGGCCACCATCATTTTCCAGCACTGCCTTAACCCTCTTGGGCATGGTGTTCACCAGAGCTTCACAGGTTGCCACTGGAGTCCTCTTCCACTCCTCCATCATGACATCATGGAGCTGGTGGATGTTAGAGACCTTCTGCTCCTCCACCTTCCATTTGAGGATGCCCCACAGATGCTCAATACGGTTTATGTCTGGAGACATGCTTAGCCAGTCCATCACTTTTACCCTCAGCAAGTCAGTGGTCATCTTGAAGGTGTGTTTGGGGTCATTATCATGGTGCAATAATGCCCTGTGGCCCAGTCCCCGGAAGGAGGGGATCATGCTCTGCTTCAGTATGTCACAGTACATGTTGGACTTCATGATTCCCTTAATGAACTGGAGCTCCCCACATACTCATGCAGCCCCAGACTATGACACTCCCACCACCATGCTTGACTGTAGGCAAGACACACTTGTCTTTGTACTCTTCACATGGTTGCAGCCACACACGCTTGACACCATCTGAACCAAATAAGTTTATCTTGGTCTCATCAGACCACAGGACATGCTTCCAGTAATCTTTGTCCTTGGTCTGCTTGTCTTCAGCAAATTGGCTTTCTTGTGCATTATCTTTAGGAGAGGCTTCCTTCTGGGACTACAGCCATGCAGACCAATTTGATGCAGTGTGCGGCGTATGCTCTGAGCACTGACAGGCTGACTCCCCACCCCTTCCAACTCTGCAGCAATGCTAGCAGCACTCATATGTCTTTCTCCCAAAGACAACCTCTGGATATGACGCTGAGCATGTACACTCAACTTCTTTGGTCAACCATGGCGAGGCCTGTTCTGAGTGGAACCTGTTCTGTTAAACCGCTGTTTTGTCTTGGCCACCAAGTTGCAACTCAGTTTCAGGGTCTTGGCAATCTTATAACCTAGGCCATCTTTTTGTAGAGCAACAATTCTTTTTTTCAGATCCTCAGAGAGTTCTTTGCCATGAGGTTCCATGTTGAACCTCCAGTGACCAGCATGAGAGAGTGAGAGTAATAACACCAAATTTAACCCACCTGCTCCCCATTCACACCTGAGAGCTTCTAACGAGTCACATGACAATGGGGAGGAAAAATGGCTAACTGGGCCCAATTTGGACATTTTCACTTAGGGATGTACTCACTTTTGTTGCCAGCGGTTTAGACATTAATGGCTGTGTGTTGAGTTATTTTGAGGGGACAGCAAATTTACACTGTTATACAAGCTGTGCGCTCACTAGTTTACATTGTAGCAAAATGTCATTTCTTCAGTGTTGTCACATGAAAAGATATAATAAAATATTTACAAAAATGTAAGGGGTGTACTCACTTTTGTGAGATACTGTATTAGTGTTTTGTCGCAATGAGTTTTTTATGGTTATCTATTCCGAGATCATGTATCCTACTGGCTTTACCTATTATCTAGGTACTAGTTTTATAGTTGCTGCAATTAAAAAGATCAGAGCAATGTTAGAGGACAGTTTAGTTTGACTGGAGTTTAACAGTACAAATTATGGGGAGAAAGTTAAAGCCCCACTGGCGCCTACCACTAAATTTACCCATGCATTGGGGTTTCTCCCATCTTGCATGAGTTAAATGCTTGTTAGCTATGGGGAAGGAAAAGGCACAAACACCTTATTCATAGCTCTCCTGGCAGCCGTCTGACACTTCTGGGGTGTGGACAAGCCCTCTCTATCCTCGGGTAAAATGTAGGACTGTTGGAATTGTATTGTATGTGAAGACGCCAGAGAGCTGCTGGGACTTTAAAGTGCATGTATACCTAAATCTTTTTTTCAGTATGTTTGGCATCTTGAAATAGTGAGGTCTGATGAGCCCCAAACGGAGTGGGGGTATTGGGGGGCTTGTACTAAACACAGTGCCACCCTCATTTCTCCAAAATTTGCAAGTTGGTAACAAATATGGCCAGATTTTAATTTAATGTCTGTGGTGAGCAGTTAGAGAAGATGAAACATTTAATAAATGTCCAGCTTAAAGCACATATGGCAGAGCCTGTTGTGTTTTTAACTACCAGAGCCAAACTTTATACCAAATCCATAATTTCTGCTGTGATAGAGTAACTCTCATGAATAAGAAGATACCAATCTGTTAGACATACAACACACCTATACTGTATATTAAAGGTCCAGAAGGCTAATAAGGTACATTAGACCTCTTGAGAGAGACACACATAATATCTACACTACTGTGCAAACGTTTAAGGCAGGTGTGAAAAAAATCTGTAATTTAAAAAAGCTTTAAGAAATAGAAGTGTTAATAATCAATTTTATTGATTAATAAAATGGAAGGTAAACAAACAAAAGAGAAATCCAAATCAAATTAATATTTGGAGGGACCACTCTTTGTCTTCAAAACAAAACAAGTTCTTCTAGGTACACTTGCACACAACTTTTGAAGTAACTCGGCAGGTAGGTTGTTCCAAACATCTTTGAGAACTAATCACAGATCTTCTGTGGATGTAGGCTGCCTCAAATACATCTGTCTCTTCACATAATCCCAGGCAGACTCATAGACATGTGCGATTAGTTTTGTACGAATCAAAAATTCGTACGAATTTCCGTAAATTCGTACATTCGGGAGGATCCAAAATACGAATTACTATGCTTCTGAATTTTGTACGAAATACAAAACTTCGTTTACGAATTTTGGATCCAAATTTCTAACGAACATTCGTAATTGTTACAAAAAGTTAACGAACCTAAAAGTTAAAAACCCAGGTCAGCATAGCACAGGGATGGTGGGATTCCATTCAGTTCAACCAAAAAAATAAAATAAATCATACAATCCCATATACACAATCCTTTACCCACAGTTGATCCAGAGGAAGGCGAAAAACCCCAGCAAAGCATGATTCAATTTGCTACAACAGGAAAAACAATTCCTTCCTGATCCCCCAAGAGGCAATCGGATTTTCCCTGGATTAACTTTACCTATAAATGTTAGTACCCAGTTATACCCAGGGCTGTGGCTGGAAAGGAGGCTGAATAACAATAGGTCGAGAGAGAAGCTGCCCGCCAACATAAACTAGAGATGGCTAAGCTTTGAAAACAGAATCATATTCAGCCCCCTGGTTCCTTTGGGCACAGGGAAGCACCTCTTCCAGTCATGGAAAAGGACAGAGATATTTATTTTCTATCGTTTGAGAAGTACCATATGCACAAATGCAGTGGGCCTGGTATCTGACACCAGGCCTAAGAGGAAAACCAGGGAGGCCTATGTGGAAATTTCCAACCAGGGAGGTTGGGGATTATGAGGCCAGAAACGAGGATATAATTATGCAATGTCAATCAACCCCAGGTCTACTGCAAAAAATTCAGGTCACTGCAGAAAGGACCTGCAGACACTTACATGACTGTGGTCAGTTGCTTATGCACCACATTCCATCAGTAAAATAAAGGACTGAAAAAAAGAGTCCCTTGAGGACCTGATGATCAAGGAGCAGCTCCTACATGGCTATCCCACAAAAGTTTGGCAGTTTGTGAAGGAGTGCAAGCCAAGCCTTCCAGTGAATAGTATTTGGAGCTTCTCATAACAAGTCAGTATCAGCTGATACCCACAGGTGCTACACTTGTGGGAAGCCTAAACACCTCAGCAACACCTGTCATGAGCAGAAGAAATTGATTGCACCTGGCCAGCCAACCAGCACCATTTATTATGTGTCTCTGTCTTCCTTTATATTGTGAATCACTAACTGTTGGCGCTATATAAATCCTGTATAATAATAATAATAATAATCATATAATAATATTCTGGGCTTTTTGTAAGTGGAAAAGCAAGGGGCAACAATAACAAACTATAGCCTCTAGGGACCCTAGAGGTGCATTGTACCCCTACCCATTCACCAAAAAAGTGTCAAAAAAGTAAAAATGACAGCAGACAGTTTTTGACAATTTGTTCCGCGATGTCCATTTATCTTCAATCACGGCGCCGATGCTCCTGAGAAAAAAAATAAAACAAAAAACTCCGCCTCCATGGGAGGTGTCCCGCCGACTGCTGCCTTTTCGCGGTGACAGCTGTTATATAGCCAAGGGCGGGGCCACCCGGTGAGGTAACCTGGTGACTCCGCCCCCTCTGACATCACATTCACATGGGGGGGCCGAAATCTGGGGGGCTTCCAGATTCTGATAAGCCCCCCGCCTGCAGACCCCCACAACCACCGAGCAAGGGTTGTGGGGATGAGGCTCTTGTCCCCATCAAAATGGGGACAAGGTGCTTTGGGGGGGATGAGGCCCTTGTCCCCGGATGAGGCCCTTGTCCCCATCAACTTGGGGGCAAGGTGCTTTGGGGGGGACCCCAAAGCACCCTCCCCATGGTGAGGGCATGTGGCCTGTTACGGTTCAGGACGGGGAGCGCTCTCTCGCCCCCCTTTTTCTGCAGCCTGCCAGATTGCGTGCTCGGATAAGGGTCTGGTATGGATTTTGGGGGTGACCCCTACGCCATTTTTTTTAATTTGGCGTGGGATTCCCCTTAAAATCCATACCAGAACAGAAGGGCCTGGTATGGATTTTGGAGATGACCCCCACACCATTTTTTTTTTAAATTGGCGCAGGGTTCCCCTTAACTACCTCAATACGCGTATTATATAGACTACACTGCCTGCATTGACTGAATATAGAGTCTACACAGAATATCTAGCCTACGCTAAATGCAGAGTATGTATATATATATATATATATATATGTATGTATATTTATATATATATATATATATATATATATATATATATATATATATATATATATATATATGTATATTTATATATTTATATATTTATATATTTATATATATATATATATATATATATATATATATATATATATATATATAATGTGTGTAGCGCTGGTAGATTTGCAATCTACCATCTGATAGGTAAATTTAGTAACTTGTTCGTTAGGAAGGTTAGATTTGCCTCTGCTTCAGCTTGGCTGATGTTGCGTGTGTTTACATACTGAGCCGTGGGTGTCGCTGTTACCGCTGGCTAGTGTTGGAACGGCAGCGTGTCTAAGCGTATGGATGCTCTTCTGTCCCGGAGACAACTCGGTGGAGGTGGTCCTCCGAGTTGCATTCTGGGCGAGGGTATTTATGGGACAGACGCCATATTTTGGGGTTCGTTTTACAGCCACCTGCTGGCCCTCCTGGGCCGACAGGTATGCATTAGAGAGCTATCTCGTGGTCCTCCGTTCCGGAGGCCCACGTTGCTGCGGCGCAGGGGTGAGCCCAGAAGCTTGTCTGGGGCCTACCACAGCGGCCGAGGAATGGTCCTGAGCTGTCTATCCAAAGGGAGGAAGCTGGACAACCGAGAAGATCCCAGGGGAGGACCCGTCATGGAAGGATCATGCAACGTGCTGGTCTGGAGAGGGGACTGGTGACTCGGTTGGAGGACGTATCCTAAAGAGACTATACAGCATAGTGTTGCCGGGTTGGCTTAAAGGTTCAAGCACTGTGACTGACATTCACCACAAGAAAACCAATACATCCTGTGGCAGAGGATCGTACGGGTTTATCCCAACTAAGTCTGTGGCAGAGACTTTTGTTCGTGCTACGTGCTGGCTGCAAGGCTAGTGAGAGAGAGGCCTATCCAGGCGTGCAAGGAGTGTGTTCCACCAAGGGAGCGCATTCTACTGAAATATTCAACCCCAAGGACATTTGTCAAGAATCTTACTAAAAAGGTATTTGAGTTTTCCTCTGCAGTTCTCCTTCTGCCCCTTTCCTGCTACTTCTTTTGTTGATGGTTTAATAAAGCATTGAAAACATACTCAAGTGTTGGTGCGTGTGTCGTCCAGAGGTAAACTCAACGGAACCCTAGACCCGGTGCCGGTGAAACAGAGGGAAGGAGAGTGAAGGTAACAAGCCCGCTTAAACCAGCAGCTCCACCGAGAGTTATTGCTACATGTGGGGGCGTCGTCTGGGATTTGTTGACCGTCATTTCTCGCAACCCAGAGAAATGTTTCATCGGGAGTTTATGGTGAGAACTGAACTTTAACAAAAAAAAAATCTTACAGGAAGAGAAGGGGTTAAACTGCAGGACTTTATTTCTGAGTGCAAAGACGGCGGGCGCCAGTGAAGGCCCGGGAACTACGTGATCAGAGGAACAAGTGGGAGGAGCCTACCCTACTTGATACCGCGTGGGACGTGTGTATGTTTCTGGCGCCAGAGGAAGAGAGAGGCCTCGTGATCGTGCTGAGAAGAACAGAGTGTTGCCATGTCTTTTCCAGCGATGCAGCCAATTATGAGACCAAGAATGTTCCCTGCAAGCACCGTGTTGAATACTATGTTGACCGGAGCCCTGCTTACGGATACTGGAGTTCGTTTGAAGCAGCAGGGGAGATTTGTTCTGTACACCTCAGGAGATATTGAGGGACTGGGCATGATCTGTCACTGATGTGAAGGACTGGGCGTGCATCTTCGTCCATTTGGCCGATGTCCGCAATGTGGAAAGTACTTGTTTGTGTTGGAGCAACCTACTACGTCGCCCCGTGCTTATCGTATGGATTGGGCAACAGGTATCGCCACAGTAGAAGCTTCTACTACTACAGAGAGAGAACGGCAGGCCATCACTTCGCCTGTTGTTACTGGCAATGTTCCGGAGAGAGACACTGCTGCTGTTGTCTCATCAGGGGACATTACTGTGATTTCTGCGTCCACTACACCTACTCCTGTTGTACCTACTCAAAGGAAGGTGGGATATGTGAAGGCTTCCCGCGACCGTGGTCGAGGCCTACCCCAGAGGTTACCTGAACCAGAGCTACCAAAGTCCACGTCAGGAACGGGTAAGCCACTGATGGGGAATATATCTGGGACTGTAAATAAATATCTGCCAGCGGAAGAGTTGGGAGATTCGGAAATAGAATCCATGTCGGATCTTTCCGGTGATGATGACTTATTTGAAACTATGTCACAAGAGCTGTTGTGGTCACAAGGTGAATATGTCGCCTCTGCTATGACCTTCCCTGAATGGACAGCCCTGAGTTCTGGGAAGACATCACCCTGTGTGGAGCCGCACAGTACTGCTACCAAGACTTTATCGAAAGTTGCTAGTTCACTACAGACACCGGCTGGGTCTATGGTGAGCAAATCATTGGATTCCTGTGTGCCGCCTGGTATGGGGAAGGACAGATCTTTGTCCAAACATGCACGTTTGCAGAGAATGTTAAACAAGCGTGTAGCTGCAGAGTATGGTTTGGAGTTCCCTTATGTGCCTCAGGATATAATGCAAGTGATTGAACTTAACCGGGAACTTTGGTACAGTGAAGCTGTTTGGGACTATTTGTCTGTGCCTAAGCCTTTCCGAAAGACTGGATTTTCTGTTAAAATGGATGAACGTTTTAGTGGATGTTTTATGCACTGGAACTTCGGTCGGCACATCTATGCTGACAAAGTGGTCATCTGCAGGCCTGGAAAAGATGACGTTGTCTACTTCATTACCACAGTGGATAAAACGGGAAAACCATTGACATTGCCAGACCCTCGGTTTTATTGGTGACTCTGGACAAAAGAACTTTGGGTTAGTTAGTTAGTATCAGTGTACAGAGATCTTCGTGATCAAAATATAATGTTCATCTTGATGTCTTCAAGTTCAAAGACTCTTCTCTAGCTGGACTTTTCCATTTAAAGAGAGTATACAGGGATGGACTCCTTAAGATTTTTTTTTTTTTGATACTAGATGATGGGAAGAGAGGCTCATTTTCTCTAAAAATGAGGCTTTGCTCCTGATATTGTACAGTATATGTGTGTGTTTAATAAGTTTTCCTTTTCAGGAACTATTGGATCTCCTATCAAGCTCGGAGGCTTTTCAGCTAGATAGATAGTGAGGTTATGTACAGTCATAGGATGGTTTTGTTTGCGGATGTGAACATAATGTTTTATAAATGTAAGTTTTATAATATCTTTCCACTGTCTCTTTCTCTCTTTGTCTATCCAAGTTATTAAAAGCTCAAATACCTACTCCCAGGCTTGGGAGTTACTGTCATTGTGTTTTGGACCATCCTATCCAGAGTATGATATACAGGTGAAAAACTACCCTATGCGAGCCCAGGAGTGGCTCCAATGCGTGTTTAGACACTGTTTAATTACTGTGTCACACGCTCAGAGATGAGCGCATACACGATTGCGGGTCACAGGAGAGCATTGAAGCATGCTTTAATATGTACACCATTTAGGATGAGCATGATGAATACCAATTTTTATGGACACTATATTTTTGCACTTTATGTTTGCTACATATGAACTGGTTTGAACTGAGATGTGAACACTCTATTATTATATAACCAGCACCTGGACTCTTAACTTTTCTGCGCGCTGCACTTTTGGTATATTTTTTCACAGGCGGATTGCACTCATCGTTGCTTTTAGCATTTATAATTTAATTTTTTATTGTTGACACTTATTGGTTTTGGAGTATTGATGTTTTTTTATCACGTATTGTGTTTTATTTTTATTTACTTCTCAGCGCAGACACAATTATTTATTTATCATAGATATAGAGCCTGTTTTAAATTTCTCCATCGGAAATGCAGACGGATTTTTACCCGATACAAAGTCCGGTCATGTGTATGCGGCATTAGTTTTGATTTTCACACTGGTGCCGCTTGGTGCAGATATGGAGTCTCTGTGTGCCTTCTGATGATACCCAAGATTCATCAACCAGACCCTCTGAAGATACCAGGGTCCTATCTAATGATGTAAGTGTGATACCTGGGTCCCTGTAGGTGGTGCATAATCCATAATTTCTGCTGCGATTAAGTTACCTTCATAAACAGTGGTATACTAATGTATAAGTGAATACCAATCAGTTTGGCAGCAAAAACACCTATATTCCAAGGTCCAGAAGGCTAAAAAGATACATTAGACCAGGGTTCTCAAACTCAAATTGCCTGAGGGCCACATGACAAGTTTTCATATCCCATGGGGGCCGCATGCAAACTTTTAAAACTTCAAAAGCAATAAACTATACTAGCAGTAATATACTATACTATACCCAGCACTGGTGTCAGCAAACGCATTATTAACCCCCAGCACTGGTGTCAGCAAACGCATTATTAATCCCCAGCACTGGTGTCAGCAAACGCATTATACCCAGCACTGGTGTCAGTAAACGCATTATTAACCCCCAGCATTACCCCCCCCACACTGCACAAATAGCCACACACTGCACAAATAGCCCCACACTCCATAAAATACCCCCCACACTCCATAAAATACCCCACACACTCCATAATTACCCTCACAGTACACAATTACCCCCCACACTGCACAATCACCCTCCACACTGCATAAAATACCCCCCACACTGCACAAATTTCTACCCCAGTCACCCCACTAAGGACTTTGCCTCAGTGTGATGGCTCACTCACCTCTCCTGGCAGTCAGGATCATCTGCCTCCTGAGTCCTCTCCTCCTGGCTTCCATACAGGCCTAGTGACAGGGGACCCAGAGAACACAATCTCCCGCCCTGAGGTGGCAGCAGGACCCTGGTTTGGGGCTCTGGTCAATCGTCAATGCCTAGGTGGGCGGATCGATGAGCGGATCCTTCCTCCGCTCCTTCCTCTGCTCTGTTCTCTCTCTGGGCTGCAGCAGCGTGCAGCGGAGAGGACAGAGGAGATGGAGAGGTAAAGCTCTTTGGTGCCTCCCCCTCTGCGGTGCCTGGGTGCAGTTCAAAAAGACGTCCTGGATAGAGGTCGACTGATATGGGTTTTCTCTGGCCGATGCCGATACCGATATTTAGAAATCGGGGCAGCCGATGGTCGATATATGATGCCAATTTTTGTGGCCGATATTTTAGGCCGATTTAAAAAAAAAAACCTCACCCACTCCACTCCTCCCTGCTTGCTCCTGTCACTCTACCACACACTTGATGTCCTCAGTACAGATGACACTGGTTGGCTGTGGCAGGTGGCACTGGTTGGCTTAGGCAGGTGGCACTGGCAGGTGGCACTGTCGTTCACTGGCAGGTGGCACTGGCAGGTGGCACTGACTGGCAGGTGGCACTGATTGGCAGGTGGCACTGATTGGCACTGACAGATGGCACTGGCAGGTGGCACTAATTGGCAATGGCACTGGCAGGTGGCACTTATTGGCAGTGGCACTGGTTGGCACTGGAAGGTGGCACTGGCAGGCATTGGCAAGTGGTACTGGTTTGGAACGGCAGGTGGCACTGGTTTGGAACTGGCAGGTGGCACTATTGGCACTGGCAGGTGGCACTGATTGGCGTGGTACTGGCAGGTGGCACTGGCAGGCACTGGTTGGCACTGGCAGGTGGCACTGATTGGCGTGGCACTGGCAGGTGGCGGAAGGTGGCACTGGTTGGCATTGGCAGGTGGCATTGATTGGCAGGGGCACTGGTTGGTGGTGGCACTGGCAGGCACTGGTTGGCGGTGGCACTGGCAGGTGGTACTGGTTGGAGGTGGCAGGTGGCACTGGCGGACTGGTTGGCACTGGCAGGAGGCACTGATTGGCAGTGACACTGGCAGCTGGCACTGACAGATGACACTGACAGATGGCACTGATTGGCACTGGCAGGTGGCACTGGCAGGTTTCACACTGAGCGGAGTGTAACCGTGTGTGAAACTGACAAGGAGCTGTCCACACTCAGCGCTTGATGCTTGTGTGAAGCTGACACGTAGCACAGAGGAGAGAGACAGAGGGATCTGTCAGAATTGAGGTTGATGTCGGGGTGGGCGGGACCCGGCTGGGGTGGGCGGTACCAGCAGCTATCAAACAGCAGCCCATGATTGGGCTGCTTAAGAAAAGGGGCGGGCCACATACACGTAGCGGCCCGCCCAGATCCCATTGGCTGGTGTTTGATATTGGCCGGGTCCCGCCCACCCCAGCCGGGTCCCGCCCACCCCCGACATCAACCTCAAATCTGACAGATTGCTCTGTCTCTCTCCTCCTGTTATGTGTCAGTTTCACACAAGCATCAAGCGCTGAGTGTGGAGAAGGGAGGAAGAACGGCGGCCAGTGCTATATATCGGCCTAATGGCCAAATATCGGTCGACCTCTAGTCCTAGATCAGCCCTGCCTGCGGGCCATTTTTAACCGGCCCGCGGGCCGGTACTTTGAGACCCCTGCATTAGACCTTCTAAGAAAGACACATATAGAGTTGATTAACTAAAACTGTTGAGTGTAAATCTGTTGCAGTTGTGCATGGTAGCCAATCAGCTTCTAACTTCAGCTTGTTCAATTAATCTTTGACAAAAAAAAAAAACTGTAAGCTGCTTGGTTTTATATGCAGAGCTACACAAGATTTTACACTCTCCAGTTTTAGTAAATCAACCCCATTACATCTAAATCATATTTGGTATCTAATAAATTGTAATTTCATTCTGCTAAATAATATGCTGGTTGTGGGATTGTAAAGCCTTCTCAAATGGAAATATAGATGTATACATGGTAGTTGACTTAAAAACAGTATTAAACCCAAAACCAAAAATGTAATATATTGCAACTTTCCCTCTGTTTTCACCTGGTGATCAGGCCAGTAGCACACCTCTTGTATTAGAGTGCTCCCAGTCTGGATGGGTGAGCACAGGGGCACCTTTGGATAACAGGATTGTCAGTATGTGGAAAGAGGGTGTTAGATATAGTAACATATTTAGATACACTAACAAACTGAAGCCAAACTCCAGCTCTCACTGCAGTTAAATAAGCAGTTACAAAAACAGTTTATTTATTTATTTATTTTTTATCTTTTGGGATAAAGATTTTACACGACTAAATAGAAGCTGATCAATGTGAGCAGCCCTGTCAGGGGTAAATGGTTAGTCTTAGTCCTGGTACTGTTATATTTGCAGAAGATATTTTCTGTTAAAAAACAACTGGGTTACTGGACAGATCACCAGCTGAAAGTAAAAGAAAGACAGCTTAAAAAGAAAACAAATGCAGCCATCACATCTAAGAATTGGTAAGCTATAATACATGTTTGCTTTTGGGATTTATACCACTTTAAGGTTGTGCCCACTGGAGCATCATAAACCAATACAGCACACTTTCAACATGGAGTTAGGTTTGTTCTTTGATAGAAAACAGGCTACAGGGGTGTGTCCAAAGGGTTGTGATAAATAACGTATACTCAGAATGGTCTAGAGTGGTTAGTGGGGTACCCCAAGGCTTTGTCCTGGGACCAATTCTGTTTAATTTATTTATAAATGATATAGAGGGTAGGATAAATAGAGCGTGGCATAATTAGTTTGATCTCAGGGTTTGCTGATGACACAAAAATCTGTAGGGCAATAACAACACAGCAGGATATAGAAACATTACAAAGGACCTGAATAAATTAATGGAGTGGGCTACTGTATGGCAAATGAAGTTTAAAATTGAAAAATGTAAAGTAATGCACATGGGGGGTAAAAATATTACACAAATTACTCATTAGGGGGAGAACCCTTAGGGCCTTCCAGGATGGAGAAGGATCTAGGGGTCCTAGTAGAAAACAGGCTGAGCAATAGCATACAGTGTCAAGCTACCACTACCATCAGCATGCATTAAAAAGGGAATTTACTCCAGAGATAAAACTATTATTCTGCCACTTTATAAAACTCTGGTTCGGTCACATCTGGAGTATTCCGTCCAGTTCTGGTCTTCAATCCTCAGAAAGGATGTGCTGGAGCTGGAGAGAGTCCAGAGAAGGGCAACTAAATTAATATGTAGTATAATCAGTGTTTATCTGGCTCTCCAGATGGAGTAATCTTTAAGGGTATAGTCTGTAGCTGTAATGGCTGGATGGTGATGTATCCATAGAAAGGGGTATTAAGGGTTTACATAGAAGGCAGCCAACCTTTAGAGTGTGTCCAGAACTCTGCAAGACATGGGAGGCGCCGACCTGAGTGTAGTATTAAAATGATTACTTTAATAGGATAGGATTAAAAACACTTACAAGAGGATAGAAGATGCATGCTTGTCAAAGTAAAGTGCAGTCCTGGCATTGGCCAATAGAAGGAGCAGCCAGCTCCGAGTGCGTAGCCTTTGACCACTGCAGCCCTGATTGACAAGATTCCAGCCCTGCCTAGGTCCAATCAGATGCCAGTGACATCACTTCCTGTTCCACGGTCCATGTTGGTCAGTGTGGAGCTGCTTGGTTCCTTTGCTCCTGGAGAAACATTGTGATCCATTCCAGCCAGCTGCTCAATCCTTTCCAGTTATCCGGAACAGCAGTGGGACCCACAGAGCCATGTGGAATGCACTTTACTTTGACGAGCATGCATCTTCTATCATCTTGTAAGTGTTTTTAAGCTTATCCTATTAAAGTCATCATTTTAATGCTACACTCAGGTCAGCGCCTCCCCCTCCTTGTTTTTTACTTACTAAATTAATATGGGGACTGGGGGGACCTCAACTATGAGGAACGACTAACAAGCACTAAATTTATTCTCCCTGGAGAAGAGACGCTTGAAAGGAGATATAATAGCGATATACAAATATCTCAACAGTAATCCTAGTGTAAGTATGAAACTTTTCAGTCTCAGGGAGTGTAGGAAGACAGGGGACCACACAATAAGATTGGAAGAGAAGCGGTTTAACCTTAAGCTGCATAGGGGGTTTTTCACTGTCAGGGCGGTAAGGATGTGGAACTTTCTTCCACAATCAGTGGTGTCGGCAGGAAGTATGGATAGTTTTAATAGACTCTTGGACATACATCTTAGCGAAAACAATATACGGGGATATAGGAAATTATTTTTCTACACACACACACACCTTCACAGGTTGAACTGGATAGACTGTTGTCTTTATTTAACCTTACCAACTACTGTATGTAACTATGTAACATATCCAGTCACTTTTTGTAAAGGGCCACTGATTCTTGCAAAACATTAGCTTGACATACCCCCTCCCCTCTCCCCCTGGCTGCTGTGGAGGATGTGTCAGGATGGAGAGCGGGGAAGGGCCGAAATTAATATCAGCCCTTCCTTTTCTGAATGGACAGAGTCAGTGATCGGTACTGTGTTTACTATGCTTCAGTTTGTGAATGAACGGGAAGCCCTGTACAGATCTATTCCTACCCATTCATGCTGTGCAGTTGAGGCTACAGGGATGAAGATTGACGGTCGTGTCTGTCTCAAAGGTCTGTTTGGACCCCTGATATTTCACCAAAGCTCCCCAACAGGGCTCATATAATAAAAATGTAAATCTGTAAAATAAATAAATAAATAAATAACATGCTAAAAAATAATACAAAAATAAAATCACAAAGATAAAAAAAAATACTAACAGCAGTGGTGGAACTACCAGGGTCATAAAGGTCGCATTTGCTTGGAGGGCAGGGCCCCAGCCAGGGGTCAGGAGGGCCCTTCATTGTTTCTTGCACATTGGGCTGTGAATGTTCTAGTTATCTTTTTTATTTAACTACTTAGTTTCTCTTCCCCAGTGACAGTCATAGTCTGCTTGTGCTTAGATTGCTGTCTTAGAGCAGGAAAATTTCTACAAAGGGTGAGGTTGAGTGTGTAATACATACATCACATTCTGTTTGCAATGGTGAGATTTGAGAATATAATCATAAAAGGCCACAATGTATTGCGTTTTCTTTAGCAAATTGCTTTTAATAAATCTGTTTTAAGCTTTTGATTTAGGGATTCTGCCAATAACAGCAATGCAGGGTGACAATGTTAAAGTGTAACACCACTTTTGTTGAGAAAAAAACATTCCCCTCTGGGTGATCTATGTACACTACAAAGATTTTAACAAACTTTGTTGCAGTTTCCTACCTTTTGTTATTCTGAAGAAATCCCTGTGTTTGCCTCTATGTGGGAAAGTGAGTCTAATGGGAGTGGTTTCATAATTATCAATCAGCTGTGTACCTGCAGGGCTCTAATGAGGAAAGCTGCAGGGCCTGCATCCCTTTAGCCGTGATTTCATATTGAAAGTATCTTACCAAAAATGACATTTTTGTTGCAGGGGATGCCTGAAATCTGACTTGTATCTTGGGGCAAAATTGGTGAGCCAATCACACAAGCAGGTTATGATGTTTCTGGGGGGAGTTCTGTACACAGACTGTGTACAGAACACCTCCAGGTAGCCATATTGCATTGCATTTTCAGAAAATTACAGAGCTGCAGATTGAAAAGAAATGGTAATTTCTAATAACATTCAATTACAATATGAATTGCGTCGCAATTGTATACACTATAATATTTTTTCTTTATTTGCTATTTAAGCAATTGCCTCACAATCAGCAGTATCCTCAGGCTCAGAACCTATCCTTACTCATCCTCAGACTCAGAACGCTCTTTCAGTTGGCATTTGGGCTGTCTATCTGATACATCTGATAGGCAGTAGACATGTTTGGTTTTGAATTGAAATTCAGACAAATTTTCATTTTTCGGAAAAACAGATGTATTCGAATTTCCGAATTACAATAGTACTGAATTTAAACTAATCCAAAATAGCAAAAAAAATTTGAATCGATTAGAATATTTTTTGAATCAATTTCAAATTCAAATAGTTTTCAAATTCAAAAAGTTTTTGAATTCGAATAGTTTTCAAAATTGAATAGTTTTCCAATTTCCAAACAAGTTTTCCAATTTCCAAATAGAAAATCATAATAATAAATAATAAAAAATAGAAAAGAATATAACAGAAATTAAAAGAATAGAATATAATAGAGTAAAACAACAAAATAGAAAATAAAAGAATGGAAAAAAAGAATAGAATACAATAGAATAGACTATAAAAGAATAGAAAAAATAGAATAAAAAAAACTAAAGAATATAATAAAATAGAATATAACCATTTATCGAACAAAAAAGGCTCTACCCGCGACAAAGGCTAACCACCGAATGCCTGCTCCGCCGTTTGACAGTTCTTAAGTTCTTAGGTTTTTGTAATTTAGGCATGGGGTTCCCCTAAAATCCATACCAGACCGAAAGGCCTGGTATGTGGGACCCCCACAATGTTTTTTTAAACATTTTTGTATTTCCGGCAATGTCTTTTTTTTTTTCTTTAGAAATGTCAGTTTTTGCTGCAGCAGGTTCTATACTCGGTACACATGCGCCACTTTATAGGCAGTCTAAGGGGACCCCCCCTTCCCCAGACACTATTGTTGAAGGAATTTTTTTTATTTTATTGTTTCACTTTAACCACTTCAGCCCAGGACCATTTGGCTGCCTAAGGACCAGAGGACTTTTTCCAATTTGGCACTGCGTCGCTTTAACTGCTAATTGCGCGGTCATGCAATGCTGTACCCAAACAAAATTTGCGTCCTTTTCTTCCCACAAATAGAGCTTTCTTTTGATGGTATTTGATCACCTCTGCCGTTTTTATTTTTTGCGCTATAAACGGAAAAAGACCGAAAATTTTGAAAAAAAATGATATTTTCTACTTTTTGTTATAAAAAAAATCCAATAAACTCAATTTTAGTCATACATTTAGGCCAAAATGTATTCGGCCACATGTCTTTGGTGAAAAAAATGTCAATAAGCGTATATTTATTGGTTTGCGCAAAAGTTATAGCGTCTACAAACTAGGGTACATTTTCTGGAATTTACACAGCTTTTAGTTTATGACTGCCTATGTCATTTCTTGAGGTGCTAAAATGGCAGGGCAGTACAAACCCTCCCCAAATGACCCCATTTTGGAACGTAGACACCCCAAAGAAATTGCTGAGAGGCATGTTGAACCCATTGAATATTTATTTTTTTTGTCCCAAGTGATTGAATAATGACAAAAAAAAAATTTAGAAAAAGTTGTCACTAATTGATATATTGCTCACACAGGCCATGGGCCTATGTGGAATTGCACCCCAAAATACATTCAGCTGCTTCTCCTGAGTACGGCGATACCACATGTGTGGGACTTTTTGGGAGCCTAGCCGCGTACGGGGCCCCGAAAACCAATCACCGCCTTCAGGATTTCTAAGGGCGTAAATTTTTTATTTCACTCCTCACTACCTATCACAGTTTTGAAGGCCATAAAATGCCCAGATGGCACAACCCCCCCCCCCCCAAATGACCCCATTTTGGAAAGTAGACACCCCAAGCTATTTGCTGAGAGGCATGTTGAGTCCATGGAATATTTTATATTTTGACACAAGTTGCGGGAAAGTGACACATTTTTTTTTTTTTTTGCACAAAGTTGTCACTAAATGATATATTGCTCACACAGGCCATGGGCATATGTGGAATTGCACCCCAAAATACATTTAGCAGCTTCTCCTGAGTATGGGGATACCACATGTGTGGGACTTTTTGGGAGCCTAGCTGTGTACGGGGCCCCGAAAACCAATCACCGCCTTCAGGATTTCTAAGGGTGTAAATTTTTGATTTCACTCTTCACTGCCTATCACAGTTTCGGAGGCCATGGAATGCCCAGGTAGCACAAAACCCCCCCAAATGACCCCATTTTGGAAAGTAGACACCCCAAGCTATTTGCTGAGAGGCATGGTGAGTATTTTGCAGCTCTCATTTGTTTTTGAAAATGAAGAAAGACAAGAAAAAACATTTTTTTTTTCAATTTTCAAAACTTTGTGACAAAAAGTGAGGTCTGCAAAATACTCACTATACCTCTCAGCAAATAGTTTGGGGTGTCTACTTTCCAAAATAGGGTCATTTGGGGGGGGGGGGGGTTTGTGCCACCTGGGCATTCCATGGCCTCCGAAACTGTGATAGGCAGTGAAGAGTGAAATCAAAAATTTACGCCCTTAGAAAGCCTGAAGGCGGTGCTTGGTTTTCGGGGTCCCGTACACAGCTAGGCTCCCAAAAAGTCTCACACATGTGGTATCCCCGTACACAGGAGAAGCAACAGAATGTATTTTGGGGTGTAATTTCACATATTCCCATGGCATGTTTGAGCAATATATCATTTAGTGACAACTTTGTGCAAAAAAAAAAAAAATTTGTCTCTTTCCCGCAACTTGTGTCACAATATAAAATATTCCATGGACTGGACATGACTCTCAGCAAATAGCTTGGGGTGTCTACTTTCCAAAATGGGGTAATTTGGGGGGGTTTTGAACTGTCCTGGCATTTTATGCACAACATTTAGAAGCTTATATCACACATCACCCACTCTTCTAACCACTTGAAGACAAAGCCCTTTCTGACACTTTTTGTTTACATGAAAAAATTATTTTTTTTGCAAGAAAATTACTTTGAACCCCCAAACATTATATATTTTTTTAAAGCAAATGCCCTACAGATTAAAATGGTGGGTGTTTCTTTTTTTTTTTTCACACAGTATTTGCGCAGCGATTTTTCAAACGCATTTTTTGGGAAAAAAACACACTTTTTAAAATTTTAATGCACTAAAACACACTATATTGCCCAAATGCTTGATGGAATAAAAAAGAAGATCTTAGGCCAAGTACATGGATACCAAACATGACATTAAAATTGTGCACAAACGTGCAGTGGCGACAAACTGAATACATTTTTAAAAGCCTTTAAAAGCCTTTACAGGTTACCACTTTAGATTTACAGAGGAGGTCTACTGCTAAAAGTACTGCCCTCGATCTGACGTTCGCGGTGACACCTCACATGCATGATGCAATTGCTGTTTATATTTGACGCCAGACCGACACTTGCGTTCGCCTTTGCGCGAGAGCAGGGGGGGACAGGGGTGCTTTTTTTTTGTTTATTTTTTTTTTGCTTTTTTATCTTATTTTTAAACTGTTCCTTTCATTTTTTTTTTAATCATTTTTATTGTTATCTCAGGGAATGTAAATATCCCCTATGATAGCAATAGGTAGTGACAAGTACTCTTTTTTGAAAAAATTGGGGTCTATTAGAACCTAGATCTCTCCTCTGCCCTCAAAGCATCTGACCACACCAAGATCGGTGTGATAAAATGCTTTCCCAATTTCCCAATGGCGGTGTTTACATCCGGCGAAATCTAAGTCATGAAATGCTCCTAGCTTCCGGTTTCTTAGGCCATAGAGATATTTGGAGCCACTCTGGTCTCTGATCAGCTCTATGGTCAGCTGGCTGAATCACCGGCTGCATTCTCAGGTTCCCTGTTGAGACAGGAGAGCCAGAGAAAAACACAGAAGACAGTGGGGGGGGGGCATTCCCTCCCACTGCTTGTAAAAGCAGTCTAGAAGCTAATTAGATGCTAGGATTGCTTTTACATGAAAGCCAACCGCTGGCTGAAAAGAATGATACCAAGATGATACCTAAACCTGCAGGCATCATTCTGGTATAACCACTCAAAGTCGTGAATGGCGTACCTGAAGACAAAAAAATGGTTAACAATAAAACACAGTAAACGGTAAAGTATAAAAAATTGCATACCTGAAAAGCAAACACGATAAAACATAATACCAATAAAACATTGCAGAATAGAATACAGTAAAAAAGAGCAGAACAATAGAGAGAGAATAGAGAGAGAGAAAACAATAAAACGACAACTATTTTTTTTTATTTTATATATGTATATTTTTTTTTTACACTTTTTTTTGTAACTAACTTTTATAACTGTAACCAGTTCCAGGTTCAGGTCTCTCAAAATGCGATGGCATCTTGGGAGACCCTGTGAAAGTGTGTCTAGTCTGTGCAATGCTGTACCCTACGCTAATACTCAACTAGTGAATGGTAGCGTTCAAAGCATTCACCAATGCAAAGACCAGGCTTGTCAGGACAGGAGGGACAATAATAGCGGGTGTCACGCCTATATCCGCGCTTGCTGCATACATGACATCTTTTTTGGGGGGGTTCGGTGGGTAGGGGTACTCGGGAGGACATAAAGAAAATGCCTCTCATGCAGCCGACTGCATTTGGTTGGGGATGTGAATGGGGGAAGTACGGGTGCTGCAGAAGTGGTGGGTTCCCAATTAGGATTGGCAAATGCAGCAGGAAGGGCATTATGGGCACGACGGGCCTGTTTGTCTTCTTCTTGGTGGCAGCGGGACACTACTTGGGCTTAACCACCTCACCAGCTTGAACTGCACTTATGGGACTCGCCACGTCACCAAGTCTAACTGCAGTGCTGGTTTGACTATGACCGGGGTGTAATAGGCCGCTGGCGCTTGCCAGTTCACCAAAACGCTACCAAAAAAACTGTTAGCGATCGCAGGGATCAGGCCTGACTCTGCGAACGCTGCAGTTATGCGTTTAGTGTTTTGTAAGTGACAGTGATTGATCGATACTGCACTTGGGTGGGCTGGGCTGGGCCGGGCGGAGGGGCAAAACGCAGGTGCTAGCAGGTATCTGGGCTGATCCCGCTAACACTGCGTTTTTGGGAACCCTAAACTGCTGGGGACGCTAGTATAGATCTGATCGGATCAGATATTGATCCGTTCAGATACTATACCACTAAGGGAGGCGTATGCTGCATGCGTGGGTGTTAGCGGTACTGGCGCTAACCTGACGCTGCCTGGGGCTGGTGCTTGCCAGTTCACCAAAACGCTACCAAAAAAACTGTTAGCGATCGCAGGGATCAGGCCTGACTCTGCGAACCCTGCAGTTATGTGTTTAGTGTTTTGTAAGTGATAGTGATCGATCGATACTGCACTTGGGTGGGCTGGGCTGGGCCGGGCAGAGGGGTAAAACGCAGGTGATAGCAGGTATCTGGGCTGATCCCACTAACACTGCGTTTTTGGGAACCCTAAACTGCTAGTATAGATCTGATCGGATCAGATATTGATCCGATCAGATACTATACCACTAAGGGAGGTGTACGGTGCGTGCGTGGGTGTTAGTGGTACTGGCGCTAACCTGACGCTGCCTGGGGCTGGTGCTTGCCAGTTCACCAAAATGCTACTAAAAAAACTGTTAGCGATCGCAGGGATTTTAGTGTTTTGTAAGTGACAGTGATCAATCGATACTGCACTTGGGTGGGCTGAGCTGGGCCGGGCAGAGGGGAAAAACGCAGGTGCTAGCAGGTATCTGGGCTGATCCCGCTAACGCTGCATTTTTGGGAACCCTAAACTGCTGGGGACGCTAGTATAGATCTGATCGGATCAGATATTGATCCGTTCAGATACTATACCACTAAGGGAGGCGTATGCTGCGTGCGTGGGTGTTAGCGGTACTGGCGCTAATCTGACGCTGCCTGGGGCGACGCATATCACCGCCGGGCAATCAGGGGGCTAAACCTTTATTCGGTAATAAACGGCGGGTGCCCTGACACTATAAAAAATAAACAAACTAACCAGCGTCACCCGTAACAGTTATACTGTGATCAGTGGTGAAAGGGTTAACTAGGGGGCAATCAAGGGGTTAAAACATTTATTAGGTAGTATATGGGGGTCCCTGTCGCTATAAAACGCTGACGGCGAACCTAAATATTTACCTCCCTAACTAGCGTCACCAGTGACACTAATACAGCGATCAGAAAAATGATCGCTTAGCGACACTGGTGACGGGGGTTGATCAAGGGGTTAAAACTTTATTAGGGGGGGTTAGGGGGGTACCCTAGACCTAAAGGGGGCTAACAGTAACTGTCCTACCACACTAACTGTCACAAACTGACACCATGCAGTAATCAGAAAAAAAAAAAACTGCTTGGTGTCAGTGTGACGGGGGGGGGGGGGAGGGGTGATTGGGGGGTGATCGGGGGGGGGGATCGGGGGGTAAAGGGGGGTGTTTTGTGTGCCTGGCATGTTCTACTGTATGTGTGTGTGTTGTGCACTCACATTGCAGTCTTCTCTCCTCGGCGCCGGAACGGAAAATACCGAGCCGAGGAGAGATGACATAATTTCCTTTGCTGTTGTTTAGCATACACTAGCATAGGAATGATTCTATTGGCCGGCAGCGATCGCGAGGGGGGGCCACGAATGGATGGTCTCCCCCTCACCTCCGATCGCCGCTGGACAATAGCGGACCGCCTCGGGCACTGGGGGGGGTCCGATCGGACCCCCCGCCCGCGGGAGGCAGATCACGTGTATGTACGTGATTCTGCCTGCCCGTGCCGCCTTGCCCACGTACATCGCGTGAGGCGGTCCTTAAGTGGTTAAGCATCATTACAATCACTGCTCCTGTAAAAACAATCTTTTTTAAAAAAGTATTTTTGCATTTATGCATGTCCCCCAAGGCAGAACCTGGGCCCTCATAACCTTTTTATGGCCTATAACTTGCATATAAGCCTTCAAAATGGGGACTTTTGATTTTTCAAGTTCGGGTCAATTAGACTTTAATAGGTCGCGGGTCCGAACTTTTGCAATGTTCAAGAGTTCTGACGCAAACAGAACCGGGGGGGTGTAGTTTTTATTAATTTACAGTCAAATTGTTTAAATCAGAAGTCAGTGTTCTGTGGTTCCTTTGCATGTTTAAGGACACCAAGCTAATTACAGATAAAAATGCAATCTCCATTATTTTCTAAGGTGTGCCATATAACTTAGCTCACAAAAAAAATCTGAATCAAACTGAAATTAAATCATGGGACAGATAACAGTATACATATATCAAAAACAGACAGATGTTTGTGTTATTCATATTCTCTGTATTAATACATATTCTACTAAAAAACATTCTTGCCTTTTAGACAAAGTAATCTTTCCAACATGGATCATAATCTTAATTATTGCCGGAACATCAGTGGTAATCGTTTTTCTTCTGATATACCTGTTTAGAAGGTTTGTATTTTCTCATTGCCTTCCTAAATGCATTTGATAGTTGATTTTGAATGGGATTTTGCTATGTGAGCTTTATACATTGGATGTACTTTTTGGTAACTGAAATGAAAATGTAAAATAGAGTAAGGGAGGGTTATAACTCCTATTAGTTTTTTTTCTTGCTCTCTATGTCCTATTAGGCAGATTTACCTACACTTACTGTTCCATAGCCAAAACAAGAAGTGAGATATCTGATTTTAGATGGAAATTTGCTAGGTGGACATTGGATGGACTTTTTGGTGATTGAAATTAAAATGTTAAAAAGTATAGTAACCCCACTGGAAAAGTTCATGCTCTTAAAGGGGAATTGTTTGCTAAATGTGTATTCTACCACAAAGCCACAACAAGAGACTTTGCAGAGTTTTTATGTTAAAATAGATCTAACCCCTAAACCCTAATGGGGTACCATTAATGGGAAAAACATTAATGGTATAAAACCCTAATGTGATACCTATTAGTTTACCAAAGTTTTAACTTTTTTTCTCTTTTTTAGGCTCCTTTCACACTGGCCCGACTACAAAGTCAAGCGACTTTCAGTGCAACTTTAGAATCCGACTTTGATACGACTTTAATGTGACTTTTTACGCTCTGTGGCATTGAAGTCTTACCAAAGTCGGACAGAATTGTGAAGTATCAGATAAGATGGCTCTCATAGGGAAACATTGAATTTCACATGAATCAAATGTCGGATACTATGTTGCATCAGTGTGAACTGAGCCTTAGTATCTCAGTGGTGTTAAGAAGTGAAAAAATATCCATCTTTGTATTCTTTTGCATATTTCCTCCTGTGCTACAGCAGTTAATCTACACCATGGACTATGGGTAAAAACATGTAGCCCGCTGTCCATCAAAGTGTCAATGTAAATTTTGCCCAAAAAAGTTTTCTTAGTATGTGTAGCACCCTGGAGTTTAGGCAGGGATGCTCCTCACAAATTTACTTGCCAGGAGTAGTTATCCTGGTTGATTGTTAGAGATCCATTGATTTCTCCCTAAGTTTGGCCTTGTTGCACTTTTCTCTTCTACCATTAGGGCGGCGAGTACTTGGTGGTATTAGATATGAGAAGAGCAACTCAAGGTCAGGTTATGGGTATATGGGGTATCTCAGCCAATGGGCGGGGGTTTTCTTGAATCCCTTGGCCTGCTGGGAGAACCTATATATTTGGGTGGAGTCAGATGATCTATGTTCTGTGCCACCTGGATGGCTGTCTGGGTGAACGTGTGTTGTGTTCCCTGGGATACTAGGCCAGAGATTTGGCCTATCCCAGGGGAGTCTGACTGCTAGGCTGTATGTGGGCCTATCCAGAAGCAAGAGAGCAGCATAGGGTTGAGATTGCAGCTTGCAGTCCAACCAGAAGTGACGGTTCTGCCGGCCGGAGAACCTGTCAGTGGTCAGAGGTAGAAGGGAAGCTGTCGCCACTAAGGGACCAACCACCTTATTACCAGGGACCACAGTGAGTAACTGAAGCAAGTATCGGAGCAGTATTTTCACCGAACGGGCACGGTGGAGAATCAGGAAAGTTCAGGCGGTGATCAAGTCAGGGACCCAGTCAGCAGAGGTGATGCTTGCAGAGCAGCCTTGTGTGTCAAGCTGGGACCGAGCAGGCCAGTGGGGTGAAGCTTGAGAAGTATTGGGAGTGCCAAGCTAGGGACCGAGCAGAGAGGTAGGGGGATGCTTGAGGAAGATACCATCGTGAAGATTGGAGGAGCTTAAGGGATTCAGTGACAGTGAATCAGTGGGTCTAGTGAGAGACCGGGAGCTCAGTGTGCTGAAGAACTACAAGGAGAAGCTGTAGTGAAGGTGAAAGAACTGTTACATTTGTGCTAGGAACTGTTAACCACTTCAGCCCCGGAAGGATTTACCCCCTTCCTGACCAGAGCACTTTTTACAATTCGGCACTGCGTCGCTTTAACTGCTAATTGCGCGGTCATGCAATGCTGTACCCAAACGAAATTTGCGTCCTTTTCTTCCCACAAATAGAGCTTTCTTTTGATAGTATTTGATCACCTCTGCCGTTTTTATTTTTTGCGCTATACACGGAAAAAGACCGAAAATTTTGAAAAAAAATGATATTTTCTACTTTTTGTTCTAAAAAAAATCCAATAAACTCAATTTTAGTCATACATTTAGGCCAAAATGTATTCGGCCACATGTCTTTGGTAAAAAAAATGTCAATAAGTGTATATTTATTGGTTTGCGCAAAAGTTATAGCGTCTACAAACTAGGGTACATTTTCTGGAATTTACACAGCCTTTAATTTATGACTGCCTATGTCGTTTCTTGAGGTGCTAAAATGGCAGGGCAGTACAAAACCCCCACAAATGACCCCATTTTGGAAAGTAGACACCCCAAGGAATTTGCTGAGAGGCATGTTGAGCCCATTGAATATTCATTTTTTTTGTCCCAAGTGATTGAACAATGACAAAAAAAAAAAAAAAAAAAAAAAATTACAAAAAGTTGTCACTAAATGATATATTGCTCACACAGGCCATGGGCATATGTGGAATTGCACCCCAAAATACATTTAGCTGCTTCTCCTGAGTATGGGGATACCACATGTGTGGGACTTTTTGGGAGCCTAGCCGCGTACGGGGCCCCGAAAACCAATCACTGCCTTCCGGATTTCTAAGGGCGTACATTTTTGATTTTACTCCTCACTACCTATCACAGTTTTGAAGGCCATAAAATGCCCAGATGACATAAAACCCCCCCAAATGACCCCATTTTGGAAAGTAGACACCCCAAGCTATTTGCTTTGAGGCATGTTGAGTCCATGGAATATTTTATATTTTGACACAAGTTGCGGGAAAGTGACAAATTTTTTTTTTTTTTTTTTTTTTTTTGCACAAAGTTGTCACTAAATGATATATTGCTCACACAGGCCATGGGCATATGTGGAATTGCACCCCAAAATACATTTAGCTGCTTCTCCTGAGTACGGGGATACCACATGTGTGGGACTTTTTGGGAGCCTAGCCGCGTACGGGGCCCCGAAAACCAATCACCGCCTTCAGGATTTCTAAGGGCGTACATTTTTAATTTTACTCCTCACTGCCTATCACAGTTTCGGAGGCCATGGAATGCCCAGGTGGCACAAACCACCCCCAAATGACCCCATTTTGGAAAGTAGACACCCCAAGCTATTTGCTGAGAGGCATGGTGAGTATTTTGCAGCTCTCATTTGTTTTTGAAAATAAAGAAAGACGAGAAAAAACATTTTTTTTTTTTCTTTTTTCAATTTTCAAAACTTTGTGACAAAAAGTGAGGTCTGCAAAATACTCACTATACCTCTCATCAAATAGCTTGGGGTGTCTACTTTCCAAAATGGGGTCATTTGGGGGTTTTTTTTGCCACCTGGGCATTCCATGGCCTCCGAAACTGTGATAGGCAGTGAAGAGTGAAATCAAAAATTTACGGCCTTAGAAAGCCTGAAGGCAGTGATTGGTTTTCGGGGTCCCGTACGCGGCTAGGCTCCCAAAAAGTCTCACACATGTGGTATCCCCGTACTCAGGAGAAGCAGCAGAATGTATTTTGGGGTGTAATTTCACATATTCCCATGGCATGTTTGAGCAATATATCATTTAGTGACAACTTTGCGCAAAAAAAAATTAAAAAAATAAAAAATTGTCTCTTTCCCGCAACTTGTGTCACAATATAAATTATTCCATGGACTCAACATGACTCTCAGCAAATAGCTTGGGGTGTCTACTTTCCAAAATGGGGTCATTTGGGGGGGTTTTGAACTGTCCTGGCATTTTATGCACAACATCTAGAAGCTTATGTCACACATCACCCACACTTCTAACCACTTGAAGACAAAGCCCTTTCTGACACTTATTGTTTACATAAAAAAATAATTTTTTTTTGCAAGAAAATTACTTTGAACCCCCAAACATTATATATTTTTTTTAAAGCAAATGCCCTACAGATTAAAATGGTGGGTGTTTCATTTTTTTTTTTCACACAGTATTTGCGCAGCGATTTTTCAAACGCATTTTTTGGGGAAAAAACACACTTTTTTACATTTTAATGCACTAAAACACACTATATTGCCCAAATGTTTGATGGAATAAAAAAGATGATCTTAGGCCGAGTACATGGATACCAAACATGACATGCTTTAAAATTGCGCACAAACGTGCAGTGGCGACAAACTAAATACATTTTTAAAAGCCTTTAAAAGCCTTTACAGGTTACCACTTTAGATTTACAGAGGAGGTCTACTGCTAAAAATACTGCCCTCGATCTGACCTTCGCGGCGATACCTCACATGCATGGTGCAATTGCTGTTTACATTTGACGCCAGACCGACGCTTGCGTTCGCCTTAGCGCGAGAGCAGGGGGGACAGGGGTGCTTTTTTTTTTTTTTTTTTTTTTTCCTTTATTATTATTATTTTTTTATCTTATTTTTAAACTGTTCCTTTCATTTTTTTTTTTTTAATCATTTTTATTGTTATCTCAGGGAATGTAAATATCCCCTATCATAGCAATAGGTAGTGACAGGTACTCTTTTTTGCAAAAATTGGGGTCTATTAGACCCTAGATTTCTCCTCTGCCCTCAAAGCATCTGACCACACCAAGATCGGTGTGATAAAATGCTTTCCCAATTTCCCAATGGCGCTGTTTACATCCGGCGAAATCTAAGTCATAAAATGCTCGTAGCTTCCGGTTTCTTAGGCCATAGAGATGTTTGGAGCCACTCTGGTCTCTGATCAGCTCTATGGTCAGCTGGCTGAATCACCGGCTGCATTTTCAGGTTCCCTGTTGAGACAGGAGAGCCAGAGAAAAACACGGAAGACGTTGGGGGGGGAGGGGCATTCCCTCCCACTGCTTGTAAAAGCAGTCTAGAGGCTAATTAGCCGCTAGGATTGCTTTTACATGAAAGCCGACCGCTGGCTGAAAAGAATGATACCAAGATGATACCTAAACCTGCAGGCATCATTCTGGTATAACCACTCAAAGTCGTGAATGGCGTACCTGAAGACAAAAAAATGGTTAACAATAAAGCACAGTAAACGGTAAGGTATAAAAAATTGCATACCTGAAAAGCAAACATGATAAAACATAACAACAATAAAACATTGCAGAATAGAATACAGTAAAAAAGAACAGAACAATAGAGAGAGAGAAAGAACAATAAAACGACAACTATTTTTTTTTTTATTTTATATTTTTGTATGTGTTTTTTTTTTTTTTTTACACTTTTTTTTGTAACTAACTTTTATAACTGTAACCGGTTCCAGGTTCGGGTCTCTCAAAATGCGATGGCATCTTGGGAGACCCTGTGAAAGTGTGCCTAGTCTGTGCAATGCTGTACCCTACGCTAATACTCAACTAGTGAATGGTAGTGTTCAAAACATTCACCAATGCAAAGACCAGGATTGTCAGGACAGGAGGGACAATAATAGCGGGTGTCACGCCTATATCTGCGCTTGCTGCAGACACGACATCTTTTTTGGGGGGGTTCGTTGGGTAGGGGTACTCGGGAGGACATAAAGAAAATGCCTCTCATGCAGCCGACTGCATTTGGTTGGGGATGTGAATGGGGGAAGTACGGGCGCTGCAGAAGTGGTGGGTTCCCAATTAGGATTGGCGAATGCAGCAGGAAGGGCACTATGGACACGACGGGCCTGTGTTTGTCTTCTTGGTGGCAGCGGGACACTACTTGTGCTTGTCACCTCACCAGCTTGAACTGCACTTATGGGACTCGCCACGTCACCAAGTGTTACTGCAGTGCTGGTTTGACTACAACCGGGGTGTACTAGGCCGCTGGGGCTTGCCAGTTCACCAAAACGCTACCAAAAAAACTGTTAGCGATCGCAAGGATCAGGCCTGACTCTGCGAACGCTGCAGTTATGCGTTTAGTGTTTTGTAAGTGTCAGTGATCGATCGATACTGCACTTGGGTGGGCTGGGCTGGGCCGGGTGGAGGGGCAAAACGCAGGTGCTAGCAGGTATCTGGGCTGATCCCGCTAACACTGCGTTTGTGGGAACCCTAAACTGCTGGGGACGCTAGTATAGATCTGATCAGATCAGATATTGATCCGATCAGATACTATACCACTAAGGGAGGCGTATGCTGCGTGCGTGGGTGTTAGCGGTACTGGCGCTAATCTGACGCTGCCTGGGGCTGGTGCTTGCCAGTTCACCAAAACGCTACCAAAAAAACTGTTAGCGATCGCAGGGATCAGGCCTGACTATGCGAACGCTGCAGTTATGCGTTTAGTGTTTTGTAAGTGACAGTGATCGATCGATACTGCACTTGGGTGGGCCGGGCAGAGGGGCAAAACGCAGGTGCTAGCGGGTATCTGGGCTGATCCCGCTAACACTGCGTTTTCGGGAACCCTAAACTGCTGGGGACGCTAGTATAGATCTGATTGGATCAGATATTGATCCGTACAGATACTATACCACTAAGGGAGGCGTATGCTGCGTGCGTGGGTGTTAGCGGTACTGGCGCTAATCTGACGCTGCCTGGGGCGACGCATATCACCGCCGGGCGACCGGGGGGCTAAACCTTTATTCGGTAATAAACGGCGGGTGCCCTGACACTATAAAAAATAAACAAACTAACCAGCGTCACCGTAACAGTTATACGGTGATCAGTGGTGAAAGGGTTAACTAGGGGGCAATCAAGGGGTTAAAACATTTATTAGGTAGTATATGGGGGTCCCTGTCGCTATAAAACGCTGACGGCGAACCTAAATATTTACGTTCCTAACTAGCGTCACCAGCGACACTAATACAGCGATCAGAAAAATGATCGCTTAGTGACACTGGTGACAGGGGGTGATCAAGGGGTTAAAACTTTATTAGGGGGGGTTAGGGGGGTATCCTAGACCTAAAGGGGGGTAATACTACCTGCCCTAACACTGTAACTGTCACAAACTGACACTATGCAGTAATCAGAAAAAAAAAAAAAAAAAAAAAAAAAAATACTGCTAATGTCAGTTTGTGACAGGGGGGGGGGGGGGTGATTGGGGGGGGATCGGGGGGCGATCGGGGGGGGATCGGGGGTGTAAGGTATGCCTGGCATGTTCTACTGTGTGTGTGTGTGTGTTGTGTGCACTTACATGTCTTCTCTCCTCGGCGCTGGACGGAAACTGCCGAGCCGAGGAGAGATGACATCACATCCTCTGCCTGTGTGAAACTACACACAGGCAGGGGAGGATTCCTATTGGCTGGGAGCGATCGCGAGGGGGGGGCCACGATCGGATGGTCTCCCCCTCGCCTCCCGACGCTCCCAGTCAGATGCCGACCGCCGATGGCACCGGGGGGGGGTCCGATCGGACCCCCCGCCCGCGGGAGGCAGATCACGTATATATACGTGATTCTGCCTGCCCGTGCCATTCTGCCGACGTATATCTACGTTAGGCGGTCGGCAAGTGGTTAAAGACTGTTGCCATAGGAGAGAGCATTCTTGCACGTGCAGATGTGGCTTCTCGCTGGAGGCCTTTCCCTGCACGGCTGTACTCCTATTGAAGTCTCACAGTCTGCTAATTGAACTTGCAACTACTCAAGGGTGTCCTGGCCCTAACCCTCTTTCCCCCATAAAAGTTTGTAAGAGAAATAAATATCTTTTGCATTCAAGAAGTGTCCAATGACTTTATCCACCTTGCACCCACTATGCCTCACAACCCACCATATACTGAAGAATGTCAGCTATCTCTGGCCCTGGAGGTTCTCATTAGACTAAAGGAGACCTTGCTACATATGCATTTCTATTATGAATCATTAAGGTACACCACTCAGTACAAAAAGAATAATGCAGAGACTGCATTGCTGCTCTAAACCTGGGCTTCTGTAATTGGTAGTGATGAAGCAAATTTGCGTGCGTTTTGTTTGTGGGACAGTCAACAAACTGCTATACATTACACATACATACAGTATGCATAGTAGGTATCTCCACACATGCCACAGGTAGATACATTTCAGGGCCACAATTTAGGTAACTCTGTCCGAAAAGGAAATTTGACATACAAGGGTGATATGCAAGGACAGTATGTCTAAGTTGTACACCAAAGTGATGATTGGGTCTAGATTCTGTCTATTAGGGCTCATTCAGACAGCTCCTGATGATGCATATTTGCGTAAAACTTACATAGTACTACACTGTGAAGGGCTAGAGGTTGTGCCGCCATTCTCTGCAGGTTTGACGGCCCCTTATGTAAATTTGAAAGTGGCGTTTGTTTTTATACTGGATGTTTTTAATGTATATATGGAAATATAAAAATACTATGAGAAGAAATATGGTTTTTGGTTGGTGACTCCGTGCTGATAACTCTGGTACTATACCCTGGTGGAGTGGAATAAAGCAGTGGTTCTCAACCTCAGTCCTCAAGATAAAATAGCTGTCCAAAATACCAAGCCATTGACTGATTTAAAGCACCTGTACAAGATAAAGAAAAACCTGCAAACATGGCCTGCTGGGGGTACTTGAGGACTGAGGTTGAGAACCACTGGAATAGAGCAGTCTGGTCCTGCCATCTGTGGAGCGAGAGTGTTGATGCTGGATGTCATTTACACAAAGCGCTTATTGCTGTTCTAGTAATAGACAGCATATCTCTCTGCTGAGTGTGTATTGTTACCATTGGAGAAGGAATGGCACTACCGATGTTTCCAAGTGTTGGGTTAAGGCTGAAATGGAGCACTTTTATATGTTTTACACACATAACAATATGAACTGTTTATTTTTGTTGTTTTGACAAACTTTAGTTTATGGTGACATTTTTTTGGACACTTTTTTTTTTAGCACTGTATTTTTGTTATAATTTGGTTATTATTGAACTATATACATACACTTATTGCACGTGGCTGTTTAAATTTTACTGAAAGAGCGCTGACTTTATTTTACTATTTTTACTTCATCCACACAGGTGCCCAGTGGGTGATAAAGCAGGCAGTTGAGCCATATTTTTACCACTCCTGTCCGAGCCCCATCAAAAAAATTGACATGCAGTCGTTCAGGGCTATACACATGATGTGGTAAATTTTAAACCACCTGTCACATTTTTTGGGCCATACCACCATCAAGCACTCATAGAAACATAGAAAAGTGACAGCAGGAAAAAGACTGAGTAGTCCATCGAGTCTGCCCATTTTTTTTTTTCTATACGTTTTTTTTTTCGTTATCTTTTTTTATACAAGGAGTAGGTTCTACAGTGGGTAGAACAAGCATACTTTACTGCATATGGAGACTAATTTTATTGTTGTGGGTTTAGTAAGTTCTTGAAGTCGCTCTTGATATATTTTATCCCTCAGACCTTTCACCATTTTTGTTACCTGTCTCTCATTCTATCTTATCAATATCTTTCTGTAAGTGAGGTCTCCAGAACTGGACACAGTATTCTAAATGAGGTCTCACTAAAGATCTATATAGGGGAATCAGGGCCTCCTGCTGGAGACCCCTCTACTGCCTGGTCACACTGGGGTTGATTTACTAGAACTGGAGAGTGCAAAATCTGGTGCAGCTCTGCATGGTTGTAGCCAATCAGCTTCAGCTGGTTCAATTAAGCTTTGACAATAAAACCTGGAGATTGATTGGTTTCTATGTAGAGCTGCACCATATTTTCCACTCTCCCATTTTAATAAATCAACCCCCCTGTTTGCTCATTTGCTCATCTGAAATATGTACCCCCAAATCTTTTTTCCTCTGTAGTGCTGGCTAACAATGTTGTACCCTTAATGTTGTACTCCTTTAAGGTATTCATTTTCCATAGGTGCATTATTTTACATTTAGAAATATTGAACTGCAGTCTCCACTGCTTTGACCAATCTTCCAGCAATGCTAAAATCATGTTCCATGTTTCAGACACCTCCAGGGATATCATCCTTCATACACACCTTTGTACCATCAGCCAAAAGACATACCTTGCCCAACAAACCTTTAGTTATATCACTTACATATAGTAGCCTTGTGGTACACTACTATTGACTGGTCTCTGTCTGAGGAAACCCCATTTACAACCACACTCTGGTATCTATCCTTTAGCCAACTGCATATCCACTGAACCACCCAAGGGTTAAAGGATAAGTTCACCTTTTGTAATGTTAAATGCCCATATGCAGGGTGTAACATGTAACATGTTACACATCCCCTGGCCCTTGCACCCCCAGCTTCCTGTTGTGACAGTTAGCAGGGGATCTTCTCCCCACGCCGTTCTCTGGCACACTCTGTAAAAAACGTGGCCGTTCGGGGCTCTGGCCACATCATTCATTCACAGAGTTATGTGAATAGAAAACGACAAGGTTCGGCAGCCTTTGCGGCTGTCGGCTTGTAGTTTTCAATGAACTACCATGGTGCAAGAGTTTATTAAGCTTCCTGTTAGTGTGTAACTGCTTGGATGTACATATTATGGCCAAATGGCTTACATACAGAGTCTGCAGGAGCACTGCATTGCACCCACGATCTGCTTATTGGGGGTGCAACACTTTTCAGGTTCCCAATAAAAAAAATGCTATTTTTTTTACCTGCAAAAAGATGTGCATTTATTATTTTTTTTAAAAAGGTGAATTAATCCTTTAAATCCCAGCTTGTACAACTTTTGTATTAGATCATTATGTTGAAGTGTATCAAATGCCTTGCTGAAATCAAGATATGCTATGTCCACAGTACCCCCCTGGTCGGTTCAAAACATTGGTAATATTCAAGTTAATTGGCCTGAGATGTGGTGGTTTGGCCTTTTCAACATATGCCCCCCAGCCACCTGTCAACCATCCTCTCAAGGGTCAACGTATTTTTTAATCATTGAATTCGTTTAAAGGGTAATTTTGCACTTCTAACAAAGACAAAAAAAGTAACGTGCTACTAAACCCACAACATTGGGTTGTGTGTATTGCTAAAGAGTTTTTTTTAGGAGGGTGCATGTGATCAGCACAGGGCCAATTACCACTAACCAGAGGGTCAGGGGTCATGCAGCCTCATAGGACAGTCAGAGGAGAATGAAAACTCCTCCTACAAGCTTTAACCAGTGCTCGGCCGGACACTGATAGAAGTTACAAGACTGCTATATACTGCTGATGAGAAAAGGTGTTTAGCACTTTATAATTACTAAAATAATTGCATTTCTATGTTCTGTGTACTGTGGGAGACCAGATATAGTGAATGCAGGATCCTGGGTTTAGTAATACTTTAAATTCTCAGTAGTACTTTATTATGTAGTAATCTTTTATTTACTATTGTAATGTTGGTAATATTTACAGATATGTGAAGATACTGATTCTTGTTGCAATTCCGGATCCTTCAGAAAAATTAAAACTTTCATTATCATCAAGCAATATAAATGCACAGGTACATTTCTGTTAGTAACGCAAATATTTATAATATTAAGACAATACTCCAAACATGATGTTAACAAATAAAATGAAAAATTTATGTTCCTATTATTTGATTAGATACGTTATATGGATAGATGCTGGTAATAAAAGCTATGTATTAGCCCTTCTACACATCTTGGAAGCAACAGTTGCAAAATCTCTGCCACAGTTTTTATCACTGTTCTCGTGTTAAAAAAAAAAAAAAGAAAAAAGGACAACAGAGAGAGTGAGACCTTGTTGTAACATTCATGGCAGATAGAGGAACTTGGGATGTCACATTCTGTAATCATTGATACAACACTCCAGAATCTACTAAACGAAACCCTGACTTAGATCTCCAATCGTACTTGATGTAATAGGTGCTCTGTTCCATTTCCATTTGTGTAACACAACATATTTAAAATGCACCTGTACCATACTATATTTATAAGTGGTTTGCATTTTCAAAATAAGCAGCAAAAGAGCTTTAAAGCAAGACCTCACTGACCTCACTAGCTGCTTGCACTGTGAAGTGATTTATTCTCAAAGATGTTCAAAGACCACAACAAATACTCTAAAGTCAGGTTTCAGTTGATTTCTAGAAGCTTACAAACACCTGTTGTGTGTTTATGTTAGAGGGCAAGTAGGTTGTTGAGATTTTGTTATCTCCACAGAAAGTAAATTGCAAAGGAGATGTTAGTTCAGTGCCTCGGTTGTAAATTTTAAAGATCAATTATTCACAATGCATATAACTGCAGAGGAGAATTGAGAATTGTTTTAAAGTGTTAATGTTTGTTAAAAAAAGAAGTGAGGGAATCCAAATAAACAAGCATACATACTCACCTATGTAGATTCAGCATTGATGTGATGCTGCAGCTGTCCCCCGCCAGCTCTACACCAAAAACTGAGTGAATCAAAGACCACTGACCGCTCAATACTCAGATCTGCTCTGAGAACAGAGCAATGACTTTCATTCACTGCTCTGCCCCTCCAGTGCTCACTGGAGCACTGGACTGTGGAGGAGGTGGGAGAGGCTGGCTGAGAGGCTGAGCCAGCTGTCACGTAGGCATCTGGGTGGATCCCAACATTAAAGCTGGTAAAATAGACGAGGTTGTGTGTATCTGCTTAAAAAGGCCACATCGCTAGTATGGATAGAGAAAGACATCTCCCCTCAGAAAAATTGGGACTTTTTAGGCTCAAGGAATGTGCAAAGGTCAGTAATAATAGCATTAAATATATTGTATTTATTAGTATCAAAAAGGTATTTAAAATAAATTAACAATATAAAACATACATACAAAAGACATGAAAAATGTGATCTGTGACCACAAGGCAAAAAAAACACTAAATGTGAGTACAAATGTTGTATGTAAACCAATCGCCAACACGTTTCAGAGTCCTTAAAGCTCCTTCTTCAGGGAAGGTTTTAACAATTGTAGTTCATATGGTAATGCCTTGATGAAAATTGTCAACACACAGCCAGCAATGGGATAAAAACAGTGGAAGCCGTAGAAGTCAGTCAAAGAAAAGTGGCGAGTATGTGAAGCAAAGGAAAAAGACAGAAAGGCCTCCCCAGCCTTCAGGGTGAATCAAGGGGGGTGCACTGGGATCACCTATTTAACCAATTCAATCCAGGGCATTTTCACCCCCTACCTGCCCAGGCCAATTTTCAGCTTTCAGCGCTGTCCAACTTTGAATGACAATTGCGCGGTCATGCGACTTGTACCCAAATTAAATTTTGATCATTTTTTCCCCACAAATAGAGCTTTCTTTTGGTGGTATTTGATCATCTCTGCGTTTTTATTTTTTGCGCTATAAACAAAAAAAGAGTGACAATTTTGAAAAAAAAACAATATTTATTACCTTTTGCTATAATAAATATCCCATTTAAAAAAAACAAAAAACATTTTTTTCCTCAGTTTAGGCATATTTTCTTACTACTAATGGCGGTGATCTGCGATTTTTATCATGACTGTGACATTGCGGTGGACAGATCGGACACTTTTGACACTATTTTGGGACTATTGACATTTATAAAGCGATCGGTGCTATAAAAATGCACTGATTACTGTATAAATGTGACTGGCAGGGAAGGTGTTAACACTAGGGGTGCTGAAGGGGTTAAATGTGTGTCCTAGGGAGTGATTCTAACTGTGGGGGGAGGGGACTGATGAGGGGAGGAGACCGATCATTGTTCCTCTGTACAAGGAACATACGATCAGTTCTCCTCTCCCCTGACAGGGGAGACACACACAGATCCAAGTCCCTGCTCCGTGATGAGCAATAGCGGGTGCCCGGCCGACATCGTGGCCGACGGACACGCGCATCAGGTCCCCAGTGAAGCGGCGAGCGCACTCCACAATGCCGGGAAGCCGAGGACGTCACATGACGCCCACCCGGAGGAAGGAAGGGATCCTGCCGCTGTCATTTTACTATACAGCGGTAGGGAACTGGTCGAAAAGGAAAAAACCCTCAGCCTAAGGGATAGCCTTTAAATTTTTTAAAGAGATCCTTATGGAACATCAATCCTATATAGCCTTGCTCAAAGAATATTCAAAAATGGATTAGAAAATCATGAGCAGTATGCAGTAAGATTGCAGGATAGTCATGTAACAATGTTTCCCTGGATCCAACAGCTAAGATGATCCACACAGCTTGTCACGCTCTGCTCATCTGATGTTCCATAAGGATCTCTTTAAAAGATCTAAAGGCTATCCCTTAGGCTGAGGGTTTTTTCATCTCTATATAGGTGATTCACCCTTGATTCACCCTGAAGGCTGGGGAGGCCTTTCTGTCTTTTACCTTTGCTTCACATACTCACCACCTTTCATTGACTGACTTCTACGGCTTCCACTGTTTTCATCCCATTGCTGGCTATGTGTTGACAATTTTCATCAAGGCATTACCATATTTACAACGATTGTTAAAACCTTCCCTGAAGAAGGAGCTTTAACTACTTCAGCCCCGGAAGATTTGGCTGCTCAATGACCAGAGCATTTTTTGTGATTCGGCACTGCGTCGGTTTAACTCACAATTACTCGGTCATGCGACGCTGTACCCAAACAAAGTTTATGTCCTTTTTTTCCCACAAATAGAGCTTTCTTTTGGTGGTATTTGATCATCTCTGCGTTTTTTATTCTTTGCGCTATAAACAAAAAAAAAGCGATAATTTTGAAAAAAAACCCACAATATTTTGTACTTTTTTAAAAAAAGCTAATTTTTTTCTCAGTTTAGGCCGATATGTATTCTTCTACATATTTTTGGTAATAAAAATCGCAATAAGCTTATATTGCTTGGTTTACGCAAAAGTTATAGTGTCTACAAAATAGGGGATAGCTTTATGGCATTTTTATTATTATTATTTTTTTTTTACTAGTAATGGCTACGATCTGCGATTTTTATCATGACTGTGACATTATGGCGGACACATCGGACACTTTTGACACATTTTTGGGATGATTGACAATTATACAGTGTTATAAAAATGCACTGATTACTGTATAAATGTCACTGGCAGGAAAGGGGTTAACACTAGGGGGCGATCAAGGCGTTAACTGTGTTCCCTGACTGTGTTTTCTAACTGTAGGGGGAGGGGACTGACTAGAGGGGATGACAGATCGTGATTCCTAGCTATTAGTAACTCACGATCTGTTTCTCCTCACAGAACAGAACAGGGATTTGTGTGTTTACACACACACGTCCCTGTTCTGCCTCTCGTGCCCACGATCGCTCGTGGTCGGCGGTCATCGCGACCGTCGGCCATGAGCATCGGCACCCCCGCAGTGCAGGGGGCACGTGCACGCACGCCTTCTATCCCGCTTAAAGGAGCCGACGTATAACTATGACGGCTCACGGGATCGTGCCGACCTGCCGCAGTATAATGACGGTCAGCTGGTCAGCAAGCGGTTAAGAACTCTGAAACGTGTTGGCGATTGGTTTACATACAACATTTGTACTGACAAATGTGTTTTGTGTTTTTTTTGCCTTGTGGTCACAGACAACATTTTTCATGTCTTTTGTACAGTGCCTTGCAAAAGTTTTCACCCCCTTGGCTTTTTACCTATTTTGTTACATTACAGCTTTTAGTTAAATGTTTTTTTAATCTGAATTATATGTGATGGATCAGAACACAATAGTCTAAGTTGGTGAAGTAAAATTAGAAAAATATATACATAAAACTATTTTTCAGAAATAAAAAACTGATAATTGTCATGTGCGTATATATTCACCCCCTTTGTTACGAAGCCCATAAAAAGCTCTGATGCGATCAATTACCTTCAGAAGTCACATAATTAGTAAAATGATGTCCACCTGTGTGCAATCACCTAAGCAAGAGGCACCACTAACCAAACACTGCCATGAAGACCAAGGAACTCTCCAAACAAGTAAATAAAGTAGTGAACCACAAAGAGAAAAAAAAAATTAAATAAAATTCTCAAGGTTGTTGCCAACATCCCAAAATATATTTATAGGAGGAACCCTCAAAAATAGAAGAGGGAACACTTGTACCCCCCGGTACCAGGGACTTTAAAGGCGAACAGTCAAAAGTTATAAAACCATATTAATTATTTAGAAAAATTATTTAAAAGAAGCATAATCAATAAAATGCAGTGACAATCTGTGCATAACAGTAGTATATATCACAGTTTGCATATGATCAATTTTTAATATATAAATTCCAAACTGAATCCAAGTTTCTCCATAAGCCTAACATGTTTCAGGACGGTGTCCCTTCTTCAGAGGCGTTTTTTATAGGAGAGAGAGATGGGTATATTCAGTATTAATGTGGAAAGATATATATATATATATATATTTTTATATATATATATATATATATATATATTTTTATATATATATATATATATATATATATATTTTTTTTTTTTTTTATATATATATATATATATATATATATATTTTTTATATATATATATATATATATATATATATATATATATATATATATATGAAAAGATATTTTCTTTAAAGATTTTGAATAGACCTCCGCTATCAGCTGTCCATCAAAAAGATGATGGTCCCCGTCCGTGCCCAGAAAAGCCCACGCATAGGTCCCGCTGAAGGACGGCCAACACGGCACAACCGTAAGGGACCTTTTTAAAGAAAAATAAGTCAGAGTAGTCAGGGCATTGTTCCTCCAGTTAAGCCTCAGTCCAAACAAGTAAGGGACAATGTTGTTGAGAAGTACTAATAATAATAAAAATGCCATAAAGTCAGGGTTAGGTTATAAAAAAAATATCCAAATCTTTGATGATCTTTAGGAGCACAATCAGATCTATCATAACCAAATGGAAAGAACATGGCACAACAGCAAACCTGCCAAGAGAGGGCCGCACACCAAAACTCATGGACCAGGCAAGGAGGGCATTAATCAGAGAGGCAGCACAGAGACCTAAGGTAACCCTGGAGGAGCGGCAGAGTTCCACAGAAGAGACTGTAGTATCTGTACATAGGACATAGGATGAAAATAAGCCGTACGCTCCATAGAGTTGGGCTTTATGGCAGAGTGGCCAGAAAAAAGTCATTACTTTCAGAAAAAAACAAAAATGGCACATTTTAAGTTTGCGAAAAAGCATGTGGGAGACTCCCAAAATGTATGAAGGAAGGTGCTCTGGTCTGATGAGAATAAAATTAAACTTTTTGGCCATTAAAGAGCTATGTCTGGCGCAAACCCAACGCGTCACATCACCCAAAGGACACCATCCCCACAGTGAAATATGGTGGTGGCAGCATCATGCTGAGGGGATGTTTTTCAGCAGTCGGGACTGGGAAACTGGTCAGGGTCGAGGCAAAGATGGATGGTGCTACAGTAAATACCGGTATATTCTTGAGCAAAACCTGTACCACTCTGTGTGTGATTTGAGGCTAGGATGGAGATTCACCTTCCAGCAGGACAATGACCCCAACACAGCAACAGCAATACTTGAGTGGTTTTAGGGGAAACATGTAAATGTGTTGGAATGGCCTAGGCAAAGCCCAGACCTCAATCCAATAAAATATCTGTGGTCAGACTTAAATATTGCTGTTCACAAGCGCAAACCATCCAACTTGAAGGAGCTGGAGCAGTTTTGCAAGGAGGAATGTGCAAAAATCCCTGTGGTAAGATGTGGCAAGCTCATAGAGACTTATTCAAAGCGACTTGGAGCTGTGATAGCCACAAAAGGTGGCTCTACAAAGTATTGACTTTAGGGTGGTGAATAGTTATGCACAGTGACTTTTCCTGTTATTTTGTCCTATTTATTGTTTGCTTCACAATAAAAAAAAAACATCTTCAAAGTTGTGGGCATGTTCTGTAAATTAAATGATGCAAATCCTCAAGCAATCCATGTTAATTCCAGGTTATGAGGCAACAAAACACGAAAAATGCCAAGGGGGGTGAATACTTTTGCAAGGCACTGTGTGTTTGTTTTATACTGTTAATTTCTTTCTCTAAACATTAAAGCTGGGATCCTTCCAGAGCCTGGACCAGCTGAGTGACATTAGCCAACAGTCGACTTTAGCCTTTGTCTGCCCTATCCCTCCCCAAGCAACTCCCGTAAAGTCCTATACTGACTTGCTAGACAGATTCTTCTACACATGCACAGAAAAATCTGCATCTCCATTAGTATGAACAGGAATTATCTGCGCATGCATACGGAGAAGCTGCCTGGCTCAGTTGACACACATAGATCTGGCAAGACCATAGACAAATTATTTTTTTTGGGGGGGGGTCATTTAAAATATTACTGTACTAAAAGTACATTAGATTGTGTTAGTGTTTTAGTATAATTCAGTATTTTAATAAAAGTGACACTTGCCACTATAGCTAATCTTTGTAATTATATATAGATGAAACTTATATTCAGGATCTAATTGTAGATCAGAATTGATATAAGGATTAATGTAGAAAACTACCTGGGGATTTAGCAAGGTAGCAAAGCATGCTATCTTCATGTAAATAGGGGTTGCCTTTATTTGTTGGGTGTTTTGTCCTTAGGGAGTTAGTGAATTCACTACTGAGGGTTGATCTATTATTACTATTGGCACAATCAGTGCTGCTTTAATACGGCATGCACTTGGAGTAATTCATGTTGGAACACTTTTCTTTGATTTTTTTTGTGTGAATATTATATGTACTGTTTGTAGAAGTTGAGCTGGGGTGTTTTGATACACATAAACACTATTTGATATATAAATATTTGATTGTGACATAACCTTGTATATATATATATATATATATATATAGTATAGTATATATTCTTTTCAGTTTTGGCTAGGGGTAGGAAATGGTTAAAACCATGTCATTTTATTTTTATTTATTTTTGTTGTTGTCCCATTTGAGAGATTTAGCCTCTTTATTTGAACCATTGTCTCCTGAGAAGAAAACAAAAGGAGATCCAAAACTTTCCTGTTGTCACTAGAACAGGATATTATTGCAATGGTGACATCTGCTCTTGTGACAACTGTGCACAAGGTAATCCCCCTTTACGTTGGAGAGATCTCCTTTTACTTTTGCGTCTCTGATACAGGAAGTATGGGAAGATCTCCCAAATGGAACACAGACTCTTTTCTTTTCAAGATTCAAAGTATTATTAATGCTATATACAGTATATATATATATATATATATATATATATATATATATATATACACAGTGCCTTGAAAAATTATTCATACATCTTGAAATTTTCCACATTTTGTCATGTTACAACCATGATTTTATGTGATAGACCAACACAAAGACTGCAAGTCATTTTTGGGTATGTCTTTCTTTGCAAAGTAGCTCAAGCTCTGTTAGATTGCATGGATAGCATCTGCTTTTTCAAGCTCTGTTTGATTGAATGGATAGCATCAACTTTCAAGTCTTGCCACAGATTCTCAATTGGATTTAGGTCTGGACTTTGACTGGGCCATTCTAACACACAAATATGCTTTGTTCTAAACCATTCCATTGTAGCTCTGGCTGTATGTCTGGGGTTGTTGTCCTGCTGGAAGGTGAACCTCCGCCCCAGTCTCAAGTCTTTTGCAGACTCTAACAGGATTTCTTCTAAGATTGCCCTGTATTTGGCTACATCCATCTTCCCATCAACTCTGACCAGCGTCCCTGTCCCCGCTTAAGAAAAGCATCCCCACAACATGATGCTGCCACCACCATGTTTCATGGTGGTGATGGTGTGTTCAGGGTGATGTGCAGTGTTAGTTTTCTGCCACACATAGCGTTTTGCTTTTAGGCCAAAAAGTTCAATTTTGGTCTCATCTGACCAGAGCACCTTCTTCCACATGTTTGCTGTGTCCCCCACATGGCTTCTCGCAAACTGGACTTCTTATGGTTTTCTTTCAACAACGGCTTTCTTCTTGCCACTATTCTATAAAGGCCAGATTTGTGGAGTGCATGACTAATAGTTGTCCTGTGGACAGATTCTCCCACCCAAGCTGTGGATCTCTGCAGCTCCTCTAGAGTTACCATGGGCCTCTTGGCTTCTTTTCTGATTAATGCTCTCCTTGCCTGGCCTGTCAGTTTTGGTGGACGGCCATGTCTTGGAAGGTTTGCAGTTGTGCCATACTCTTTCCATTTTCAGATGATGGATTGAACAGTGCTCCATGAGGTGTTCAACGCTTGGGACATTTTTTTATAACCTAACCCTGCTTTAAACCTCTGCACAGCTTTATCCCTGACCTGTCTGGTGTGTTCCTTGGCCTTCATGATGCTGTTTGTTCACTAAGGTTCTCTAACAAACTCCTGAGGGCTTCACAGAACAGCTGTATTTATACTGAGATTAAATTACACACAGGTGGACTCTATTTACTAATTAGGTGACTTCTGAAGGCAACTGGTTCCACTAGATTTTAGTTAGGGGTATCAAAGTAAAGGGACTGAAAACAAATGTATGCCACACTTTTTAGATATTTATTTGTAAAAAAAAATGAAAACCATTTATCATTTTCCATCCACTTCACATATATGTGCCATTTTCTGTTGGTCTATCACATAAAATCCCAATACAATACATTTATGTCCTTGGTTATAACATGACAAAATGTGGAAAATTTCAAGGGGGGTATGAATACTTTTTCAAGGCACTGTATATGCAATATTTTGAAATATGAATGCATGCACCATGTACCTTTCTGCTTTTCTACAAAAGACATACTGTATAAACACAATGATGAAGTGCCCTACATATAGATTGTATAGATTGGTATGTGTGAGGATTGTAATATACCTGAACAAAGTAAACACAGAGAATGTAATACATAAATCAGCTGCTTTATAGACTAGAGTGCACTTACAGATATTGTTACCTGACTATCTGTCACTGAGAAATGTCCTACTCAAGCTATCGCATATATATATTAGATAGTAAAATATATCAACAGTTGTTACGCAAGGTTATAATTGTTAACATTGTTCATGTAAGAATAATGTTGTTTTTATATATACAACATGATTCTGGATGTAATTTCTGTTTATCTGATGCATTTGTTTGTTTTTCTGTTGTCTTTTTTTATTTTCTAGAGATGTATCGCAGTGCACAATGAAGAACCTGTCCCTATCACAGAAATTGAGATAGTCGGCAGTTTGATGGACAGTCAAGAGTGTCAAGATTCAAACAGCAATATTATTTAGTATAACAATAGCATATAATAGATGTACATAATTACTATACATGCAGACATATATATTTATATGGATATGAAATCTCAGTTTGTCTTTTTAGTCGGTTGCTGTATTAAACACCATACAATGCATGCATCTTTCAAAGAAACAGTGCAATAGAAGTCACGGTCAATTTGTCTTTCAGCACACTGTAAATTCAATATGAATCTCGAAGGATGACCTCAGTGTGGTATGGTGAAAATCTTCTTTTATTAGAAAAGCAGCATAAAGAAGGGAAAAAGCAATCTCTTATGCATTCTTGTGTTTTATGCTGTTTTGCTAATAAAAGAGTTTCAGAATACCACAGCACAGCCATTCTTTTGTAAGTTCTGTATGTGACTCTATTGTGAACAAACCAGATCAGGAACTTGGGTAGATGTGTTGAGGATGAGGCATAAGCCAACTGTACAGATTGAGGTTGCCTTGAGAGCATTATGTCTGGAACTTCTGGTATTGTTAATACTGGGTTTGTCATGTGCCATTAAGAATATTTTTTGTCCTATTTCTAATGTTACCAGACCCGTTTAAGTCAATGCTAAAGTCGCTTATAAATATTGTGAAAATAACAACAGTAACTGGCTAAGAAAACCTGAATGATCAATTCTTCTAATATCAATAGGTCATTAGGCATCTGCACAGGTTGGGAAATGTTTGCAGAAGTTCTCTTTGTTTATTGATTTTTGTAGCTGTGTATGATTTTTAATGGTGCCATGCACAGTAAGTATTACAAGGTTGAATAAATCAAATACATAACATGAAAAATACATACAGTACAACTTTCAAAAGTAAATTTCAACTTCAAATGCTGCATGCATACAGTGCAATAATATCGCATAATAGGAACAATGAAAAGATATAACAGGAATAGAGAAAGTGACACTTTTATAAATTTACAGTCTGGAGGAATCAAGATAGAAGCAAGTAAGCAAATTAGTTCGCTATATGTAATATGTACCATATCCATGGGCAGATTAATATGTATGTATAACCAACATTTTTTTCTTTGCTGCCTGTGTCCTATTGAGGAGATTTTCTTTCACTTGTTGTTATGGAGGAGAAAATCTTTACAAAGCAAAGAGAATACCTTTTAGACAGGTCTCACCTAAACATGTGTCCCCCATTGCAAGATTTACCCTCATCTCTCGTTAAAATTTTGGATTTTGCATCACTTTTTGTTGAAATTACCTTGTAAGGACACAGGCAAAAAGCAATAAAGCAAAGAAAAAAAAAAAAAACTTGAAAGGAGTTCTATACCTTTCCTAATAGAAATGTAAGATGCACTGTTAATTGATTGTCACACAAACTACACAATAGTAAATTGGTGTAACTATTAACACTATAAAGTTATCAAAACCACTTTGGGACAATAAATTAAACAAAAAGTGCAAAGAAAACCACACCAAGTGGGTCCCTAAAAACTGCCCACAGCATGTGGGTTTAAATGCTAAAGACAGATATGTAAATCTCTTGAATAATATACATGAAAAATGAAAAAAACGTTTCACAATATAATATGTTCACAAATATAAATAGAAAAACAAGATATAATGAAAAAGACAGAAAAAAAATACAAGTCTGTGAATGCAGATATGTGTTTCCAAATGATTAAGTGTACTGGGAATCCACTAATCCCACATTAAGGAGATATTACCACCGTGCTGAATATATAATTGGAACTGCTTACCAGAAAGAATGATCCCATATGAGCTTGTATGAATCCTCCCCGTAGGTGTATGACAACACACATTTTAAAGCATAGAATCAGGCTTGAGTAGCTCCTTATGGAAAGACCAAGAGATTACATGAACCTGTGTGGATCCTTCCTGTAGGCTGATGGACAGCCAGCTTCAAAGCTTGGAATCATGCTTGGATAGCTCATCCAAAAAGATGAGCTAGAGCAATGAATCATAAAATCGCGCTCAGCCGCCTGCAGAACGGTTGACACAGATGGACGCTGTGTTGCTAGCTCCTATCCAACGCGTTTCCGCTTAGGAGACATCGACTGGGAATGGAGCCTTTCCTACTCTATACAAAACATACACTTTAAAGCAAACCCATATATGAGTTTACAATGCAAAGAAACAGATCAGGTAGTCAGCGAATCTCATCCAGGGCAACATCATACCTTCACGATGACTCCCCACCTCATTAATGCATTTGTATGAGGCATATATGCACAGTCTCTAGCCAGATGATTGGCAGGCCCATGCATTGTTACATTTGGAGTAGACTGCAGCCTGGACGTGTTACCGCTGGAGGAGGGAACACTGAGAGGTAAGCACAGTATACTTGCACCTAATGGTGGCAGCTCACTCCGACACAATGGAATTTAATTCCACTTTAAGGAGAATGACAGCTCACAAAGGTATAGGTGTTCTAACACAGGCATTTTACTTTATTACAGACTTAACTATAATGTTCCTTTCCTATTTCCTGTCAATGTTTATTCAACTACTGACCTTCTATGATACACAGCTTTATGGTGCAGCCCAGAAATGAGAGTATTTGGTAAGCTTTCATGAGAAAAACAAAAGGGTAACAATCTGCTAACCTCCCTTTAAAAAAATGCTAGTTCCTTGATCTTTGAGTCCCTTACCTAAAAAAAATATGCAAAAACAACAATTCTAACTTCATTGAAGCTGCAGACTGCCAGAAACAATATAAAAAATGACACCCAGTGTAATTTTCTGACAAGTTTTCTTTGAAATCCATCATACCGGCAGTTTTCAAAATCTGACCCCACATGCAGATTTTACTTCTCTATTCACTTTCTCTCTCTTATTCATTTTTACATTTTTCTTATTGTTCGTTTATTTTATATTGCCCCAACAATGATTTTACCCGTTACTCCTGCACTCTTGTAGCCCATGTTAGTAAATTATACCAATTACATCATAATGATTAAATGAAGCCCCTCTCAAATAATATAAATTAAAACTTATCATCATTTCTCATTTTCTAACCAAAATCAGAAGCTGGTGAGCTACAGGAGTATGAGTCACCTGGTAAGAGGTTCCCTACGGCCCTCCAGCTGTTGCGGAACTACACATCCCATGGGACATTGTAAAACTCTGACATTCACAGACATGGCTAGGCATGATGGGAATTGTAGTTCTTGAACAACCGGTGGGCCGTAGTTTGAAGACCCTTGCCCTAACCAGTTAATTTATAAAGAGGGTTACTGAGTGAATCTCGATGCGGGAATTTCTTGGATATTTGGGTATCCTCAAATCTGCCTGGATTGTGTAAAATCATGGTTTGGAACATCTCATTCGTGTATTATCAAAGAGAAGAAAAGGCCACATTCATCGACATGCTAATACACTAGGTTGGTAAGCGGCGTCTTTTCTTCTCTTTTTCTTTTCTCTTACACCTCTCAATGGTGCTCTGTAATCAGCTCCCTTCACTGCAACAAGCAGGGAGACCTCTGTCTCAGCCTAGAGCGGCACTGAAAGTTTAATTTTAACTCATTTGTGTATGTTTACTGTTGACAGAAAGTTGGAGGCTGTCGCTTAGGGGTCTATACAGTAATAAATGTTAGGTCTTATCTTTAGTGGGGCTGAAATAATAAAGAAACAGTTTTACACAAGCCTATTGTGGAGGCTGCTTACCTTCTTTGTTTCAGTGGTGCATCTCATAAGTTGTGCGGCCATGCACACTTCGTCTTTACCTCAGGTGTCACAGCTGGGACCAATCAACTATGTCACTAGGCCACATCCTTAAAGGTCTGGTGTACTCTGTAGATAGTTGCCCGTGAAACATGACACCAACCCCCAACATGATTCTCAGGCCAATCTGGCATGCCTCTTCTGTTCCTGATTGAGCCTTCCTGTGCCTTTGCCACTGCCTAGTCCATACAGTCCACATTTGCTATTCCAAGTATGATGCATCTGTCACTCCTGGCTTCTGACATTGTTTCAGCTACACTCTACCAATCACTTCTGCCCACTGACATTGTTCCTGGTGCGTTCCATTTGAAAAGCTTTGCTCCTCTGACCCTCTAAGCCTTTGCAGGCAGGCATCGCCACTTCTGGTACACTCTATTTGTCAAGCTTTGCTACTCTGAGCCCTTGCTGTTAAGTGCTGGGACAGCTACTCTGGGTACACTCTGTTTCTCAAAGTATGCTTCCCCAAATCCTTACAGCTGGATGCATCTGAGCATTGCTCTTTGGTGCTCATGCTAGCTTCTCTGTTTCCTCACTAGTCTTCTCACCATTTACATCCTATTGGAACTTTTAGCTACCTCTTCCAGTATCTGGGGTAGTGACCTGGGAGGTAGCAGAGTCCAACCTCCTGTGACAGGGTCCCTGGTAAATACTGCCCATCCTTTGACTCTAGACTAGTTTTCTTCACTTTGTTTCACTTGGTCTGTAATACTTATGTTCACTGCATGTATCTATGCAGTAGTAAACACAACCAGCGTAAACATGATTTCTTAAAAAAAAAAAAGAAAAGGACTGTGTTACTGACAGCTCCCCCACCCCCTAAATACTTATTGCTAAAAAAGTATGTCATGTAAAACTATTTACCTCAGTCCGGGCTTCCAACACTCAGGGAAAGCAGATGATGTCCCCATGCTTCACCACTGTCTTCCATAAAATTCCATGAGAATGTGCTTCAGTACATTGCATAAGTGCATTCTCACAGGATGTTATGCTCAAACTTTCCCAGGAGGCAGCTGTGAAAGATGAAGTCACTCACACCTCCCAAAAGTGACGGGAGCTGGGGCCAAGGTAGGTTTTTTTTTAACTTTATTTTTTACAGGCTTTATTTAACCATATGTATTTGGTTGGAGTGGGGCTGAAAGTATTTTCATGAAAGGTCCACTTTTAGGTAGAAATTTCTTTGCTCATATTTGTGGTAATGTGCATATTGGAAATTAAAATATCCTCTTTATAGTATAAAGTTGTATATATGTTAATGCTTTCATTATCCAATAAAGCATACTTTTGTAATTGAAATATTACCTTTTTGTGATTTAAAAATAATTTTTGTTTTAATTTGCCACAATATGTCCACAGCTCCCAGTGAGATGTCAATCATATAAAACATAAGAGGAAATACCCATAGTGTAGATTGCTCATTATTGCTAAACATTTATTCCAAAGAAAAATACACTCACATTTCAGAGGTCAAAAACCAGCATATCTCAGATAACTTCCTGCATTTACAAGCTCCGCCCGCCTCCTCTAAGCGTAATCGCATCACCGCCTACCTCACGGGTTGCGCCCAATTTCTCAAAAGTATAGGCTTTCTCAAAGGTATAGGCTGGACTTTGAGTATCTAGTCAGTGGAAGCAGTACCCCTATACTACTGCAAAGTGCTATTGACCTCTTCTTACTGGTGAGGTCTATTCAAACAGGTGAGAGGACACTCATAGGTTGGGTGAAGGGCACTGCATTGTGTGTTTTCTATTAAGCCAAGATCAGTTCTGGTGGATGGGATTGCGCAGTCACGAAGATCAACTACATTGGGTTTTTATGAACTTTTTTATGGACTGATGTTTATGATTTTTTAATGATTTATATGCATTTTTTTTTACATAATATGCTGTGTGTGGTTTTATCTAATGGTCATGCATTTATTGTTTTAAGCACTATAGTTATATATATATTTATTTATTTTTTTTACTTTACATGTGAGAGGTGAGCGCTGCACTGTTTATGAAATGTACTGTATGTACAGTTTTTTTTTTTTTTTAAGTTCTAGATAGACTAAGAAAAGATCAAAACCCCTTCTAATTTATTTTTTGCTGTCTGTGTTATGTTGGTAAGGTTTTCGTTTTTACTTCCTGTCCCAGAGACACAACAGGAAGTGAGAGGAAATCTCTACAGAGGGAAAATTACCCTCTCACACAGGGAACAAAAAACCCAAACTGTCTATTATGACAGGGGATAAGGCTAGGAGCAGATCCAACACAGTTATGTTCTATACACAGTGGCGTTGCTATGGGGGTCTGGGGGGTGCAGTCCGCACCCGGGTGACACCCGCCAGAGGGGTGACACCAGGGGCCATGGATTAGGTGGGGGCGGGAGGGGCTCCAGTCTCGGGGGCGGGAGGGGCTCCAGTCTCGGGCGCAGTGTGCTAGCATCGAGGGGGGCACCAGTGGGCTGCTACAGTGTCAGCAATCACTAGCATGGAGCATTTGCCAACATCTCCTGCGGGGTGTCCCCGTGTCTCCAGCGCAGTGATTGCCGACACTTTAGCAGCTGGTATCTGTCCCAGCCAGCCCAGCTGCATGTTAGCAGTGTCAGAGCGCCGAGGGAAGTTTCCTGCAGGTTCCTCCTCTGCTTTTGGCGTGTCTTCTGACAGGAGGAGGAGCCTGGGAAGAAGATCTCCTGGTGCTGAGGTCCCAGTAACTGATAACCGGTAAGTCTGTGCTGGGGGCAGGGATCTGAGGATTTGTGCAATAAGAGGAAGAATTTATGCTGAGAGGGATTAAGAGTTTTTTAAATGGGAAAATGGTGGGGGTTGTGCTTGTAGGGGGGATTGGCAGGAAGGGATTAAATAAGAGGATTTGTGCTGAGAGTGGCTTGGGTGGGGGAATAAGAGAATATGTGCGCGAAGAGGGACTTAATACTGAAAGGGGTATATGGGGGTGGGGATTTGTGATCAGAGGGGAGATTTGGGGGGGTTCATAAGATCATTTGTGTAAGAAGGAGGGGTTTGGGAGAGATTTATGCTAAAAGGAGGGATATGTGCTGAGAAGGGGGGGGCTGTGCAGGGTGGGGGGAGATGAGGGGATGATTTGTGCTGAGAGGGGGGCTTTGGGAGGTAAAAGAATTTGTATAAGAAGGAGGGGTTTGGGGGGATTTATACTGGGAAGAGGGAGATATGGGGGGCATTTTGTGCTGAGAAGGGGTATTTGTGCTGAAAGGGGGTATATGAGGGTGATGACTTGTGCTGAGAGGGGGGATTTGTGCTGAAAGGGGGTATATGGGGGTGAGGACTTTTGTTAAGGGGGGGAATATTGGGGGGGATTTGTGATGAGAGGGGGGATGAGGGAAGGAAAAAGAGGAATTATGCTAGGAGGGGGTATATGGGGGTGAGGGGCACTCTGCACATAGTTCTTTAGATGATGGGGGGGTGACACTATGTTTTACCGCACCAGGTGAGACCAACCCTAGTGATGCCACTGTCTATACAAAACATTGATTGAAACTCAAGCCTGAGAAAAATTAATCTGGATATAGTAATGTTCCATCAGACACCTGATGAAACGGTACCACTGCAAAAGGGTGGTCAAGTCTCAAAGTCCAGAACTTTCAGATGTAGTCATATGAGCACACTTATGGACTCTATCTTCTAGTGGATTGTCTCAATGCAATATACAGTATACAGGTGCATCTCAGAAAATTAGAATATCATCAAAAAGTTAATTGATTTCAGTAATTCAATTCAAAAAGTGAAACTCATATATAGATGCATTACACACAGATTGATATATTTCAAGCATTTCTTTTTTTTTTAATTTTGATGATTATGGCTTACAGCAAGTAAAACCCCAAAATTCAGTATCTCAGAAATTTTGAATATTACATAAGACCAATAAAAAAAAGAACATTTTTAATACAGAAATGTTGGCTTATTGAAAAGTATGTCCATGTACAGTATAATATGCACTATACCAATACTTGGTATAGTGCATGATTTACTGCATCAATGCAGTGTGGCATGGAGGCGATCAGCCTGTGGCACTGCTGAGATGTTAACCACTTAAGCCCCGGACCATTTGGCTGGAAAAAGACTAGAGCACTTTTTGCGATTCGGCATTGCGTCGCTTTAACTGTCAATTCGTGCCACGTGGCTTCCAAACAAAATTGACGTCCTTATTTCCCCACAAATAGAGCTTTCTTTTGGTGGTATTTGTTTACCTCTGCGGTTTTTATTTTTTGCGCTATAAACAAACAAATAGCGACAATTATGAAAAAAAACACATTATTTTTTACTTTTTGCTATAATAAATATCCCCCAAAAATATATAAAAAAACATTTTTTTCCTCAGTTTAGGCCGATACGTATTCTTCTACATATTTTTGGTAAAAAAATCGCAATAAGCATTTATTGATTGGTTTGCACAAAAGTTATAGCGTCTACAAAATAGGGGATAGTTTTATGGCATTTTTATTAATATTTTTTTTTTACTAGTAATGGCGGCGAACAGCGATTTTTATTGTGACTGCGACATTATGGCAGACAGATCGAATAATTTTGGCGATATTTTGGGACCATTCACATTTATACAGCGATCAGTGTGATTAAAAATGCATTGATTACTGTGTAAATGTGACTGGCAGTGAAGGGGTTTACCACTAGGTGGTGCTGTAGGGGTTAAGTGTGTCCTAGGGAGTGATTCTAACTGTGGGGGGGAGGGGCTATGTGTGACATGACACTGATCACCGCTCCCGATTACAGGGAGCGGTGATCAGTGTCAGTGTCACTAGGCAGAACCGGGAAATGCTTGTTTACATCATCATTTCCCTATTCTTCCTCTCCGTGAGATGATCGTGGGTATCCCTGCGGACATCGAGTCCGCGGGACCAGCGATCACACTCACAGGGCGCGGCGGGCGCACGCGGGTGCCGCCGGCTGCGCGCCCCGCAAACCTCTTCTTAAAGGGCAACGTACAGGTACGTTAATATGGCTGTATGTGCCCTTCTGCCGACGTATATTGGCGTGAGCTGGTCAGCAAGCGGTTAAAGTAACAACTGGTTGCTCTGATGGCGGCCTTCAGCTCGTCACGCTGTTGGGTCTGGTGTCTTTCATCTTCCTCTTGACAATACCTCACAGATTCTCTATGGGGTTTAGGTCAGGCGAGTTTGCTGGCCAATCAAACACAGTGATATCATGATCATTAAACCAGGTATTGATACTTTTGGCAGTGTGGGCTGGTGCCAAGTTCTGATGGAAAATGAAATCAGCATCTCCATAAAGCTGGTCATCAGAGGGAAGCATGAAGTGCTCTAGAATCTCTTGGTAGAGGGCTGACTGATTTTGGATTTGATAAAACACAGTGGATCAACACCAGCAGATGACATGGCTCCCCAAATCATCACGGACTGTAGAAACCTCACACTGGACCTCATGCAACTTGGATTCTGTGCCTCTCCACTCTTCCTCCAGACTCTGGGACCTTGATTTCCAAATGAAATGCAAAATTTTCCACAGTCAGTGATGATTTGGGGAGCCATGTCATCTGCTGGTGTTGGTCCACTGTGTTCTATCAAGTCCAAAGTCAGCGCAGCCCTCTACCAGGAAATTCTAGAGCACTTAATGTTTCCCTCTGCTGACCAGCTTTATGGAAATGCTGATTTCATTTTCCAGCAGGACTTGGCACTTGCCCACACTGCCAAAAGTATCAATACTTGGTTTAATGATCATGGTATCACTGTGCTTGATTGGCCAGCAAACTCGCCTGACCTAAACCCCATAGAGAATCTGTGGGGTATTGTTAAGAGGAAGATGGGAGACACCAGACCCAACAATGCAGATGAGCTGAAAGCCACTATCAAAGAAACCTGGGCTTCCATAACACCTCAGCAGTGCCACAGGCTGATCGCCTCCATTCTACCCTACACTGATGCAGTAATTCATGCAAAGGAGCCCTGTCCAAGTATTAGTATAGTGCATACTATACCGTACATAGACTTACTTTTCAGTAAGCCAACATTTCTGTATTAAAAATCCTTTTTTTCTTGGTCTTATGTAATATTCTAATTTTCTAAGATACTGAATTTCACTGGTTGTAAGCAGCCATAATCCTCAAAATGAAAAAAAATAAATGCTTGAAATATATCACACGGCGTGTAATGCATCTATATAAAATATATGAGTTTCCCTTTTTTGAAGCAAATTACTAAAATAAATGACCTTTTTGATGATATTCAAATTTTTTATTATATTTTAGTATATCTTTTCATGTGACAACATTGAAGAAATTACACTTTGCTACAATGTAAAGTAGTGAGTAGGGATGAGCCGAACACCCCCCCTGTTCGGTTCGCACCAGAACATGCGAACAGGCAAAAAATTTGTTCGAACACCGTTAAAGTCTATGGGACTCGAACATGAATAATCAAAAGTGCTAATTTTAAAGGCTTATATGCAAGCTATTTTCATAAAAAGTGTTTGGGGACCTGGGTCCTGCCCCAGGGGACATGTATTAATGCAAAAATTAACAAAATACTCCAAACAAGATTTTAGAAAGTACAAGGCTTTAAAACATGAGCTCCGGTTTTACAAAGAACGAGACATGCTAGATAAATATACAAATCGAACAATAGATTATTACACAATATATTACAGGGAACATGCATACAGCTACTTCCTGTAAGGTTGTAGCTATGTTGATGATTGCCGGTATTTAGAGACCCCAATACATTTCAACCTTGTAGGGTCATGGTCTTCCTCAGGGAGTCCTTAAAGCTCTGCAGGGGCATCAAAAGGGGTGATGAACAGTTTTATATATAAATTATTTGATATATTTACTCTATAAGATTCATGATGATCACTAATATTTAGTCTCAAATCCATGTGAGCTCGTTCATTCAGAGACTTCTTTAAAAACGTAGAAAAAAACTGAAAAATCCCCCACTTGTGGTCCTGGACTCCATTAAATAGTCGTCCCAACCTGCACCCCAAAAGAAGGCAAGACCGACCCGTGGGGCTTACGAATGGTCACAGATCGAGTGGCGCTCTCCCACAAACGGAGGATGCAGCAGAGGGACCAGAGCACCTGAAAGTTCATCATAAAATAGTATATTCACTGTTTAGAACACAAAATAAAATTTAATTTAAAATATATAGAGCTATGTTGATATACTGAATGAAGTATACACCTTATAGATGTAGAGAGCATGGGACAATAGATGTTGGGTACTAAAAAGTGTATATTAATGTAATATATAACTAGAGATTTTGAATGCTATAAACATAGAACATGTGCTAGCATAATGCAAAGGCAGTTGGTCACAAGGAATAGGTACAAGGCAAAAAAAAGATCAGGAACAGGGTCAGGATAAATTGAAAGCAGTATCTAGCAAGCAGAGTAAAACACTAAAGTGAGAGGCACTGACTTACCTTTTCCATGCCCATGCCCTACCCTTCTTGGACCTCCAAATTACCCTGAAAGGAGACAGACTTGACACGAACACTTATCGGAAGGCAACTGCGGCAAATACCTTGCTACTGGCCAATAGCTACTATCCCTCTGCCTTGATCCACGGCATACCGGTGGGGCAGTTCATGCGTATTCGGCGTAACTGCTCCTCCACTTCACAGTTCCAACAGGAGGCAGTGGAAATGTATGTGTGGTTCAGGGAGAGAGGATACTCTCACCAAAACATCAGATGGGCAAAAACTAGAGCTAGAGCTCATGATTGGAGTGAACTTATTGGATGCAACAGCAAACTATACCTTCGAATGCTCCGGTGAGAACGATCACCAAGTTTGGACCACAATGGAAGCAAGTCAGGGAAATCCTGACCAGGCATTGGCATATTCCAACCAAGACTCCACTATTACAGGAGGTAGTTGGTACTCGCCCCTTGATGGTGGCAAAATGTGCCAGAAATCTACAAGATAATTTGGTCCACTCGGAATTTCAAAGGACCCCCACTACCACCAATTGGTTGACCAAACTATCTATTAAACCAGCTATGTACACGTGTGGGAGGTGCGGCATTTGTTGGTATGTTGAGAAAACTGATACATTAACAAATGCAGAGAGCACCAAACAATTTAACCGCTTCCGGACCAGCCGCCGCAGTTGTACTGCGGCAGGTTGGCTCCCCTGCGTGAAACCACATAGCTATACATCAGCTCGCGGAGTCTGGATAGCAGGCGCACGTGCGCCCACTGCACAGCGGGGGTGCCGATGCTCGTGGCCGACGGTTGCGATGACCGCCGGCCACGAACGGTCGTGCCAAGGAGACAACAGGGACAACACTTCCCTGTTCTGTTCTGATAGGAGTGACAGATCGTGTGTTCCTATTAGCTAGGAACCATGATCAGTCACATCTAGTTAGTCCCCTCCACCTTCAGTTAGAATCACCTCCCAGGGAACACAGTTAACCCCTTCACCTTCTGTATGCCTGTATTTGCTTTTCTTGGATCTGCTCTCCTTGTTATTTCCTTTATTGAGTGACATTTAACTTTAACTTTATTAAGGCTGCTTAGATAGTCTAATTAGACTGGTAAGTCTCCCGTCCAATTTTCGTATTCATGTGTCTTTATAATTAAGTGAGATCGCGTGGATCGCTCTTCATATGCACTTTGTATGTAATGTGAATGGTGGTGAGCACCTGTGAGGGACGTGTGCACTGAGGACACCCAGTGGCTGTAAATGAATATGTCAGTTCACGGTGGGGTTTTTAAGACCCGACCCACTGGTCCCTCCTTGCTCTGAAGAAGTTTTCTGATAGGTGAACGAAACCGGTCAGCGTGATGTCACCACGCAACATAGGAGATCCTGCCTGACCCACCCTTCCACGCTGCCCAACTATTGGGAAGCAGGCTGGCTTTGCAGGACTTCAATGCTCCCGGGCTATTGGACTATGTAACTGAAACTGGCATGCATGGACTACACACAGCATGAGGATTTGCTACAACTCCCCCTCCTTCTGTGAGACAAGAGGTGGTGAGCATACTGATGAATAGCGGCTACATGCTGCTCACTGATTGCTATATGGGATTTATGTGTTGCATCCTCACCAGTCTTTATTCACCCAGCGACATGTGGCTGTGCATCTCCTGTCATGGGGGTTGACTTACACCAACTTTTTCCATATGCTTTATCGACTCACTGAGCATATTCCCATTTGAGTCCTCTTACTCCGGTAAGCCTCCTCAATAACCGGTGGTGGTTCTATTGTCTGTGTCTTCACTTCAACACTGATGTAATGTGGAATTCCACTTCTGGCTACATAATCTGTTTTCACCGTTTATCCAAGGACTGTTATATTTATGGATTAAAAATCTTTTTTTTTTCACAAGAAAATGGTTTAAAAATCTTTGCATGATGGCACATTGACTTTAGTTTGGGTGTGAATTTCACATCACTTTTCACTGTTTTTTTTTGTTGTAGTCATTGCACAGTATATATTAGTTTGTATATATATTAATTTTATCATCATGAATTTTTGAGCACTGCACAAAATTGTATCTTTCACATATCTCTTGATTTATACTTGTCTTAGTGTTGTGCTGGCTGCTATTTGATATACATTTGCATGTCAGCGCGATATACACCAATTTTTCATTCAAGGTATAGCCATCTACTCCCCTTTCCATCCCGCCCTTATCTTTCCCATCTAGCCTGTGGTTCTACTGAACACTCAGCTTCAGCTGATTGGAGAATTTCCAGGGTTGGTCTCTGTGGATAGAGTGATTTACCATTGGAATAATCTCATCCTTTTTATCCCACTGTCTGTGGAAGAGCCCATGTATCCCCATAGACTTATTGCAGTGTGAACTGTGTGAAGGGATGTATGAAGTGTGCTGCCGGCAGTTCGCTGAGTTGTTTGACAACGTTGTCATTTTTTTAATGTTTGCACTAGTGGTAGTTTTTTGCATCAATTAGATTAATCATTTTCAATAAAGTTTTTTAAGTCCAGAGTGTTCCTTAATAATGTTTCTTGGTGATCACTAATCACCATTTTTTTCACTAGTGGAGGAGGGACCAAATACACTACCAGCAGCCATCATCAGGTGGCAATTGATTGCTAGGATCTGCTGGCTGTTGGAAGACACCTGCTGGTTGACACCCGGACTACCATCTTCCACTCTGGGAATCTCAGGCCATCATCAGGTGATCCAGGTCCTGACACCTGTGTATGTGTTAGTTTCCCAGTGAATTTCCCATGCAGCTTTCTTAGGAGCGGATTGTCATTCAGTAGTGTATACAGCAGGAATTGTAAGTATTTACAGACTTCTTTTCTAGGTATGGTTTGATTTAAAAGCTTTAGTACAGTAACAGGGTTACCTTAATAATTTACATACCCCATAGTTGCCTCATCATTGCTATGATACTTCCCGTATACATTTTAATGATAATTTGCCATTTAAATACCTTTTTTTTCAATGTGATCACATGACCATACACCTCAAGCTTGCTTCCCTTTCTTTCCTGGCTGGTGCGGCTGACAGGCATGACCTCTCTCCTGGCTGACAACCCCTATACAGCTATGGATGACAGCGGAGTTATATTATTGCTGTATGGTATGACTTCTGGCTTGGCTGACTATCCGTTCCGGTTACTGAACTTTGGCTATGTTTTGATTACGTTTGTTCTTTTTAATTTTATTAATAAACAAGTGTGATCTGTACTTCTGTCTCAGCCTGATTTCATGGTTCCTGACAGTAGGCGAAGGCCATGAATTCAGAAGATGCAGTCAATCCACTTTTTGGTAATATTTTTTCCAGATTGGATGAACTGGGTCACCGCATGGATCAGTTTGCCATGGCGTTACAAACACTCCTGACTCACATGGCTCACCTGGAATCTCCCATTGTGCCGCCCCGGTACAACCTATGTTGCAGGCTGACCCTTCTGCTGCTCCAGTCTCTGTGCAGGCACCCGCTTCTAGTATTACCTCAATAAGCGGTATGTCTGTTTCCGCTCCGCTTCCCCATCGATTTGGGGGTGATCCAGTCCAATGCAGAGGGTTTCTCAACCAGGTGTAGATATACTTTGAGATGCTGCCCCAGGCGTTTTCCACGGACAGAAGCAAAGTAAGTTTTCGTGATATCTTTGCTTTCTGAGAGAGCCTTGGCCTGGGCAAACCCTCTATGGGAGACGCAAAAACCTGTTGTCTTGAGCTACCCTGAGTTTGTGGCTTTGTTTAAAAGGGTATTTGACGTTCTCGCATGCTCCGCTTCTGCTGCCAAGTGCCTCATGTCCATCGAACAGAGTACGAGAACTGTTGCTGACTACACCATTGAATTCCGTACTCTGGCAGCAGAAGTTGCATGGAACAATGAGGTCCTCGTGGCTGCTTTTTCTCATGGTCTCTCGGATACCATCAAGGATGAGATAGCAGCCTGAGATATACCCACTGAGCTGGAGAAGTTGATCACGTTTGCCATCCTCATTGACTCCAGACTCAGAGAAAGACTCTCTTTTAAGGAGCGATTGCGTAAGCCTCCTGTATGTTTGTCTTTGAGCTTTGCAGTTCCACCCATGCCTCCCTCACCTCTCATGCCTCCTGGTACCGAGTCGGTCTGTGAAGATGAACCCATGCACTTGGGTTTCACGCGTCTCTCTGCGGATGAGAGAATCTTTAGGAGGAGAGAGAGATTGTGTCTTTATTGTGGCCAGGCAGGTCACTTTTTGAAGTCTTGTCCTACCCATCCAGGGAACGCCCGAACCTTGAGGTCTGTCATGGACAGACCTTAGGTGGCGCTGTTTCATCCCCAGTTATCCAGAAGGATAAGCCCCTGGTTTCAGTCACCCTTTCTTGGGCTAAGTCGTCTGTCGAGATACAGGCTCTAATTGACTCTGGGGCTGCAGGCCTGTTCATTGATGCTGCCTTTGTATCGAAGCACTCGATTCTGCTGCAGCTGCGTGACATTCCACTTGCCATTGAGGCTCTTGACAGTAGACCTCTACAGCCTGCCCATGTGATTCAGACGGTTCCGTTTTCCATGGCCCTAGGGGCTCTTCACCATGAGATAATCCAATTCCAAGTCATTTCCTCACCTAAGTTTTCACTGGTTGTTGGTTATCCTTGGTTACAGAGGCACAACCCCTCTTTTGATTGGCTCTGTTCTGAGGTTCTCTCCTGGTCACCACAATGCAGTGAGACATGCTTCCAGAAGGTAGCCAAGGTCCTGTGCACCTCTTCACTCTCCTCCCTGCCAGAGGAGTACCGTGATTTTAGCGATGTCTTTGACAAAGGTCAACCCGATAGTTTGCCTCCACACCGACCATATGATTGCACAATTAACCTTCAACCTGGTGCCATACCCCCTCGGTTTACCCTTTGTCAGTCTTGGAGGATAAGGCCATGGAGGAGTATGTTGCAGACACACTTTCTCGAGGTTTCATCCGCAAATCCTCGTCTCCTGCTGGTGCTGGTTTCATCTTTGTGAAGAAGAAGAGTGGTGAACTGAGACCTTGTATTGATTATAGGGGTCTCAATCGTTTCAAGATTAAGAATGCCTATCCGATTCCATTGAATACGAAGTTACTTGACCACCTCAAGGGAGCAACTGTTCTCACGAAGCTTGATTTGAGAGGGGCATACAATCTTGTGAGGATTAAGGAGGGTGAGGAGTGGAAAACTGCTTCTAATACCAGAACAGGCCATTATGAGTACTTTGAAATGCCTTTTGGCCTTTGTAACGCCCCAGCAGTTTTCCAGGAATTTATTAACAATGTCCTGCAAGATTTGTTGCAGTCATGTGTGGTGGTTTATCTCGATGATTTCCTCATATTTTCCAAGTCCCTGAAGAGCCACCACCCAGTTGTCTGTCGTGTGCTTCAGAAACGAAGTGAGAACCATTATCTATTGTAAACTGGAGAATTGCGAGTCCCATCGTGAACAGGTTAAATTCTTGGGTTATGTAATTTCCACTGCTGGTTTTTCGATGGACCCAGAGAAACTTTCGACAGTTCTACAGTGGCCTTGACCCGTGGGTTTACATCCTCTGCAGCGTTTCCTGGGCTTTGCCAACTATTATCAGAAGTTTATTCGTAACTTCTCGTCTCTGGTCAAGCCCCTGACCAGATGGTAACCCACAGAGTTGGTCTCTGGAGTCCATTAAAGCCTTTGAGAGTCTCAAGGCTGCCTTTGTTTCTGCTCCTGTGTTGGCACATCCTGATCCTATGTTACCTTTTATCCTTGAGGTTGATGCTTCTGAGACTGGTGTTGGCGCCCTACTGTCTCAACGTCTTACCTCTGAGAGCGCTATGCATCCTTGTGGCTACTTTTCCAAGAAATTGTCACCTGCGGAGTGCAATTATGAGATTGGTGACAGAGAGCTGTTGTCGATCGTTTTAGCCCTGAAAGAATGGAGACATCTCCTCTAAGGTGCCACTGTGCCCGTACTCATTTTTACTGACCATAAGAATCTCACATTCTTGTCTGAGGCTAAATGCCTCTCTCCCAGAAGGGCATGATGGTCTCTTTTCTTGTCAAGTTTCAATTACATTGTCTCATTCTTACCCGGTACTAAGAATGTAAGGGCTGATGCCTTGTCACGACAATTTTCCTCCACTTCCAAGTTGGAGTCGGTTCTGGTTCCTGTGATTCCTCTTGATCGTATTCTGGCTACGGTTCGCACTTTTCCTTTGGGTGACACAATTCTTGCTGCACAGGTCCATGCTCCTCCTGAGAAACCTTGTGACTGCTGCTTTGTCCCAGAGAGTCTCCGTACTGCCGTGCTCCAGACTTACCATTCTACCAAGGCTGCTGGCCACCCTGGGAGGAATCATCTCTTTTGGGCCATTTCCCAACAACTCTGGTGGCCTAATCTACGTGCTAATATAACTGCCTTCGTAGCTGCCTGTTCTGTGTGTGCTCAGAGTAAGAATCAATGACACCTTCCAGTGGGCCTCCTACAACCCATACCCAATGGAGAGAGGCCCTAGACCCACCTGTCTATGGATGTCATTGTGGAATTACCCAACACCCACGGCAACACTGTTATCCTTATGGTGGTTGACCGGTTCTCAGAGATGTGTCATTGTATTCCACTTAAGAAGTTGCCCACTTCTAAGGAACTGGCTTCCATTTTTGCTCTGGAGATCTTTTGCTTACATGGGCTCGGATTGTCTCGGACAGGGGTAGTCAGTTTGTGTCCCGGGTTCTGGCGAGCATTTTGTGCATAGTTGGGAATTCAGCTTGCTTTCTCCTCTGAATATCACCTGCAGTCTAATGGGGCAGCTGAACGAGCCAATCAGTCCTTGGAGCAATTCCTACTTTGCTATATTTCCGACCATCATAACAACTGGTCAGACCTATTACCGTGGGCAGAGTTTGCTCATAACAGTGCCTTGAATTCTGCTTCCCGATTGTCCCCATTTATGGCGAATTATGGTTTTCAACCTTCCATGTTGCCTGACTCATTTGTTCCGCAGAGTATTCCTGTGTTAGAGGAGCATCTCCATGGTCTTCGTTCCACTTGGGCACAAGTCCAGGAGGCTTTGCAACATGCTAATGATAGGTACAGACTGCATGCTGACCACAGACGCCTGCCTGCGCCTTCCTATCAGGTTGGGGACAGGGTCTGGCTGTCATCTCGCAACCTCCGACTTCGTGTTCCCTCACTGAAGTTCGCACCTCGGTTTATTTGGCCTTTCCATATTCTTCACAGGATTAACCCAGTGGCTTACGCATTAGACCTTCCTTCTAATATGGGTATTTTGAATATATTTCATGTCTCCTTATTAAAACCTTTGGTCTGGAACCACTTTACCATTTTGGTGCCACGTCCTCACCCTGTACAGGTTGAGAACCATGAGGAGTATGAAGTACAGTTCATTGTTGACTCCCATAGGTACCATGGGCGCATACAGTACCTGGTGCATTGAAAAGGGTACGGTCCAGAGGAACGCTCTTGGGTCTCATCCTCAGACATACATGCCCCTGTCCTCCTCCATGATTTCCATAGACGTTTTCCCCTCAAGCCTGGTGGTCCTCCGAGGGGGAAGGGTCGTTGATGAGGGGGTACTGTCAGGGCTGAGCTCAGCCCTTCCTTCCCTGAGCTGGCCGCTCAGCTGTCGGCTAATTGCCAGATCCTATCTCTCCACAGTTACTCAGCTGTTGATGATATCCTGCTCTTCAGTCCTGCCTACTTAAGCCATCCAGTCCAGAGGTTCTCTGCCTTCGCCTTGGTCAACATCACAGAAACTATCTTCTGCGATCCTGTTCAAGACTTGCGTTGCTGACATCCCTTCTGGCTCCAGATCCTGCTTGCTGTTCCACTACATTGATCCCTGACTTCTGGGTTGGCTGACTATCCGTTCTGGTTACTTACCTTTGGCTATGCTTTGACTACGTTTGTTCTTTTTACTTTTATTAATAAACAAGTGTGATTTATCTGTATTTCTGTCTCGGCCTGATTTCATGGTTTCTGACACCAGGTAACTAAAGAACACACAAGGAGAGCATTAAAAAAATATTTATTGATTGGCTATTATAGAATGTAGTATTTGTAAGAAGAATTTTCAATTTACCTGGAGTTCCACTAAAAGCTACAAATATAACATTTATAGCAATAACTATTTGCATGAGCAAACAACTTTGTATCTCTATTCCCCTCTCTATATTTATATCTGTAACAATATGAACAGTAAATAATTAGCACTGTAGCTTCATAGTCTATACTTTTCCAGTCAATGACATCCTCAAGGTCTCATGTTGCCTACTGTTTGACCTTGGTTTTAAAAGCATAAAAAAAGAAAGAAGATACAACCTTGTAGCTGAGTATCCGTTCATCAAGATTAATTCTGACAAGCTAATGCTAGGTGAAAAAAAATACACATTTTTTCTTTTATAAGTCAATTTATCTTATAAGTCTTTTTTATAGCTTTTCTTCAAATCCTGATGATATACCACCCTTTTTAATTCAAGAATGCATTCTATTTCTCCCAGAATTCTAATGCACAGTAATATTATAGAGGACGTTAATTTAGCAGACATTTTCAAAGTGATCTATTCAATAGAAGTAATTATTTAATGAATGTAATAAAATAGTGTATATTTTAAAGAGACACCATATTGATGAATTTGTAATTGTCTGCTGTTTTTATGAGGTTAGTTAGGTGGACAATAAGATAGCAAACATGCATTATAAAATATTTAATTAGAAAAAGTAGTATATCATGACAATTATATTATTTCAGTGTTCTTGTATATTTAAACAATGAAATTAGGCTGGGGCACTGACATATTGAATTGTGAGAGGCTACACAGGTACTATCTATTTCTTAATGTAGTTTTAATTAGGGTGAAGCACAGGATGAGGGAAGGGCCAACACCAGTTACAGCACAGCTGAGCGTTCAGTTTAAATGCGCAAAATATATTTTAGGTGCATCAAAACAAAATGTGTGCAAAGTCTTACAGCTTGTTTCTTTAGTAAGCAGCCACAGTCTGAGTAGAAAAACCTGTCCCCTGCCACATTCTGCAGACATCTGCAGAGGGAGGCCGATGCTTCCGCAGTGAGCAAGGGTCCTTCTATGCAGCATGCTTGCATTGGACAGTCTTCTATATTTAAGCTGTAGCTGCTTTCTAAAAGCAAACTGCAAGACTTCTCCAGGACTTCCCCGAGCCTCTCCCATCCTATGGAATTCCCTACCCTAATTTGTCTGACCGTCTCCTACTCTGTCCACTCTTAGGCAATCCCTGAAAACCTTTCTCTTCAGAGAAGCCTATTCTGCCTCCACCTAACAACTGCCCTTTTTTTCTCCAGCAGCTCATCCCCCACTGTTATTAACTTTTGTATCACTTGGCCCCTTCTTTTAGATCGTAAGCTCCAATGAGCAGGGCCCTCTTATTCCCCCTGTATTGAATTGTATTGTAACTGTGCTGTCTGCCCTCTTGTTGTAAAGCGCTGCACAAACTGTTGGCATTATAAAAATCCTATATAATAATAAAAATGTAGCTGTTTTAAACTGAAAGTTCAGCTGGGTTTTAAAGGTATTTACAATTTGGATTAACTTTTCTTTATCTTTGACCAGTCCAGATGCTACTTTATAGTTGTGAGTCAATTCTGTAAAACATGATTGGTAAACTGTACAAGTTTTTCAAGAAGAAGAAAGCTAGCTTGTCAACTATACATCCAAGTAAATATTTACTACTTGCCATATCAGCAAGAAAAATATCCCAATGTTTCAAGGGCACAGCACTCCTCTTTTATAGCTCCCACCTGTCCCTGATTTTGATGGACTGTCCCTGATTTAGAACAAAGTCCCTCTGTCCCTCATTTTGGTCTGATCGATATCGTTGTATATAGAATGCACTACAAATTTATCAAAAAGTGTTTCCCAGTGGTAAACCTTTCATCCAATTTCTAAACTGCTGCATTTGTAAATGCCAAAAGTCAATATAAAGGAATAGTAGTGGTAAAAAAGCACTTGTGGGTTTAACCAATCATTTTTTTTGTACAAATCTCCTTTAAGGGGGCGTGGCAGGGGGTGTGTCCTATGCCTACATACTTTTGCTGATAGGTGTCCCTCATTCCCATCTCAGAAAGTTGGGAGGTATGCTCTTTATAAAGGTGACATACAGAGGTGAACTGTACAGTTTAAAGATGGCTGTGAAAGCAACAGGACTGGTGACAAAAAGGGAGGAACAGCATGATAGGGATAATCTAAGAAATGGGGGAGCTCCAAATATACATCTGAATGTGATAGTTGCTTAGAAAGCCTCCTGAAAGACAATCCATCAGTAAATGCATGAGATCTTAAAGCTAATACTTAATTCAGGCCCCATTCACATTACAAGGTCTTCTCCCTCCATTCATAGATCCTATTTCATTTATAGAAGCAGTATTCTATGAATGGAGGAGTTGGTCAAAAAGGATAGGCATAGCTGGGCACGCTTGACCAGGGCCTGTGACAGCTCTTTCATTATATTAACCCCCCCCCCCCGAACAAGAAGAAGCCTGAACCTAACAAAAGAGGTATCAGCACAAGGGCTGCTCAATCCTACTGACTGTAAGTTATTTCCCTTGTGGTGATGTTGTGTTTTTTATATTATGGCTGCAGTTAGGCTTTAACATTGAGCTCCAGGCAAGCAGCTAAATGCACAGATAAATAAATACTGTATTAGGGAGCTGTTTTAACTGCCAAATAATTTGTGTTTCTATTCATCCAGTCTTAAGATTTACACAGCTCTGTAAACACAGAGCAGCTCTGTTCAACAGGGGCAGAAGGAATTTTGTTTCCTGGCCTAGGCCGACAAGGCTCAGGCCTAGGGCAGCACTTTGCAGGGGGGAAGCACTGAAAGAGTCTCCGCCAGCTTGCGCTACACTGTTAGTGTAGCGCCAGTCTTATGGGGTGGACTGGGCTGAGAAGCAAATTAGTCTACCGCCCCCATAAAGTGGCTGCACTGCTTCCGGTATGCGGGCTTCTAATTTTGACTGTCCTATCATCCTGGACCACAAACCTCCCTCACTGTGCTGTTTTCTGCTGCACCATTGGCATGGTTATATCTTCTTAGTCCTCTCCATAAAATGATCAGAAATTTGCGCTTAACCTCCCTGACGGTATTCCCAAGTCTGGCTCGGGGTGGATTTTCAGTACCAAGAGCCAGACTCGGGATCGCATCGTAGGATCCGGGAAGAGCTTACTTACCTTGTCCCCTGGATCCTGCGATGTCTCCCCGCTCGCTCTATCACTGTGCCCGGGCTCCGTTCCCTGCTACACACGGGGATGGAGAACGGCACCAAATTCAAAAAGTAAAAAACACAATTCATATACAGTACACTGTAATCTTACAGATTACATTACTGTATCAATTTATTTCAACCCCCTTTTGTTCCTAGTGGTTTCTCCAGTGCCCTGCATGCAGTTTTATATTATAAAAACTGTTCTTTTTGCCTGGAAACTGGAGATTGTCCATAGCAACCAAAACCATCCCTTTTATATCAAAATCAGATTTAGACCAGCTAGAAAATAGCGATAATAAATTAGAATCACTTGCAGAATTGAGCGATATCGATTTGTGGGGAAATCCGTCATCAAACACTGAAAGTAATGACAGCAACAATTCTGCAAATGAGCAAATTTCAGTGTTTTTGATTTGATTACATTATTGAATCATTTTTATTATTATTATATTATTATTTCTTATAATTATTTATAATTATTTATTATATTATAATTTATGATTTAGTGTTTCAAACTTTATCATACCCGGGATGTCTACTAGACTCTGGTTTGGACAGATTTAAGTGTGTTATTCCTAAGAATTACAGGCCTACAATATAAAACGCCAAATTTCCATGCAAAATAATGATACCGCTTTCAGCACCAAAAATCTGAAATAATCATACCGCCAGGGAGGTTAAGGTAGAGCTATAGGCAACACTTTTTTTTTCATTTTGGATAGAGTAAGGGGGCGTTAAAGTCCCTGTCAGTTTGTTTTTTACCATCCCTGTCCCATTGCAGAGATTTCCCTTCACTTCCTGCTCCATAGCCAAACAGGAAGTGAGAGGAAATCTATGCAAATTAAGGGAATCCATTTGCCCCCCCCCCCAGGCCCTCAGAACTAGTGTCCCCACTCGAAAATTTCAGGGCAGGTCTTAAACAAGCAAGGGGTGTGGCCTTGACTGAAAGGAGTGGGTCATATTTAAATTAGGGGGTACATGAGTTTAGTCAGGCCTAGGGCAGCACAAAACCTAAATACACTACTTCGCAGGAGATCTTATTTTATTCTGCTGCAGTTCATAAACACATTTAGGTCTCCTCACCCCCCCCCCCTTCTCACTGAACAGCACTCTGATGAGCTCATCTTTCTGTCACTCCTATCCTATCACATTTGTCACTTTGTAGCACAACTTGTGGGTAGGTGCAGCAGGGCTGCGGCAGTAAAGACACCGAGTCTGAATGCAAATTAACTTAGAACTTATACTGCAGAGAATGCCAACTATGAACAACCACAGTGGGAGAGTGCCACTAGGGTAACACACCCCAGTTCAGTTCAAGGGAGAGAAGCAGCAGGTAAAGATGCATCAACAGTGTCTGTCTTCAGATGGTGGAATGTGACCTGGTCGGTCCTGTTCCAAAAGGGAGGCTACAGTACAGTATTGTGAGTCCCTAGCCTGTCCCTACTCATCTGGAACCTTTCCCTGCCTCCATCACTTTCCCTGACATGGTCACATGGGTGGCCAGCATCCAATCAAATTGATGCCCCAGTTACTTAGGAAGCCATAGAGGAATCATGTTCCTCATGACCTTCTCTCCCTTTGCATTGACACTGCAGTTGAGCGCCACCTCCAGTGGAGACAGCAGACTGCACCTGCCTACAAACTAATTGGCTGCGCTTCCCTCCCCAATCTGTGACAATGGCTACCCAGACACCTTGGGAAAAAATATGCAACAGAGACACAGACAGCAATAAATAACTAAAAAAATTGTTAAAAGGATTATTTATAGAGAACAACCACTAAGTTAAAACAAGAACTTTTAATAAAATGTATTACAAAACTCTGGAAAATATGTTCATATAAATGTATATACAGTATAAAGTACAATTAAAAAAGCACATTGATTGGAAGACTTGAGGATCCAATAGAACAAGATCATATATATACGCTAGTTTCATGGAGTAAAGCTGCCTACTACTTAAACTACAATCATAGTCTACAATCAAGTTTGTCCTTGCTAAACATGGAAATCAAACAGAGATCTAAAATGTATATAGAATGTGGATAAGAATCCAAAGTGAATCTTCAAAGAGAAACAGCCTGTGATAGAAAAAAACACTTTATTGAAAAAAACAAATTCAAATTCAACAATTGGATAAAATTGTACCGCCACCACATTCGTTTAAAATTTGACAACGTTGTCAAGATACAGGTAGCTACCACATTCATTCAAACTTCAAAAAAAATGTCAGCGGCTAGTAAAGTGGTATATGTCTGGATAGTATTTGTGGTGATTTATCACCACAAATACTATCCAGACATATACCACTTTACTACCCTCTGACTGCAGTAAATGCAGAGGACTCTGTTTGTTTCTCAAAGGGAGTAGGAACCTGCACTAGCTGTAATTACTACAGCGCTCAATACACATTAGGAGGATCCCATATTGCCTCAACACAGGGACTTCGCTCTGAGGAACAACCTAACTCCAGATTGAATTACTGTCTATTACTGGATCACACTTCTCTATCTTATACTGAAGACTTAAGATGGACTGTGTTTATAACATACTGGGCTGCACCCTTTCTGTTTGAGTGGTCGCTCCTGCAACATAACAGATATCAACTTTACCATATAAGTCTATTTCTATCTCGTTGTTTAGGATGAGTGTGTGAAGTTTGAATGAATGTGGTAGCTACCTGTATCTTGACAACATTGTCAAATTTTAAACAAATGTGGTGGAGGTGCAATTTTATCTACCGTAATTATTGAATTTGAATTTGTTTTTTTCAATAAAGTGTTTTTTTTCTATCACCGGCTGTTTGCCTTTGAAGATTCACTTTGGATTCTTATCCACGTTCTTTATATGTTTCTTTTTGATCTAGAGATTCACTAATGAGGTGATGGTGTTTTGCTGCTGAATTGAGAAATTACAGTTGAATATTCCTCTCCAGCTTTTTCACACTATTGTGGTGTAGCTCCTTTGACTGCTTTTATTGTTATTTTCAGAGATTTAAAATGTAGCTTCAGCTTTGTTGTGAAAACACAAACATTGCAGGGATTTTCTGAAAATTTTTGTTGCAGATCCTCATCTTTTTCTGTTCTGTGGAAATTGTTGTTTGTTTTACCATGTCCCTTTCACGGTGATTCTTTAATGTAAGGGTCAGCCTTCATATAATCATCTGAGCAAGTCGTAGTATCCTAATGAGGAAAGCTGCAGTTTCTGCATTCCTTTAAAAGTATGTTGGCCTTAGGTAATGTCCCACCAAAAATGAAAGTCCTGTTGCAGGGGATGCCTAAAATTTGACCTGTATCTCAGTGCTCAGTATTTCTTCAAATTAAAATGGAAATGTAACTTTTATTAATAATAAATCCCATCAAAATCCCATCAAATATATTATGTAGCAAATATTTATATATATATGCAGCACCCGCTAGCTAGTGTACTAGATGTAAAAAGGTTTGTTAGTATAGGAAAATTTGTTTGGCTGAGAGCCAGGCCTGGGTTGAATTTGGGTCAGGGTTGAGTGACTCAGGGAGGCTGGATGACTCAGCAAGCAGCTTCTCTGGTGCCTTCCCCTGTTTCTGGAACCTTGGAGAAGCTTCCAGATGTAGTGTGTGGAGTATAGGAGGAGCTGTTTGGCATATTTATGAGGTCCTCAACCAATCCCCAGCAAAGAGGGTTTGGAAGGGTGTAGGCACCTCATAAATAGAGTCATGCCAGCAGGGGCAGTTGGGTGGAAGATGGAGATGGAGTGCTGGGGAGGATGTCAGTGGCCCTTGAGGGAGCCCCCTAGTCTGGGGGTAACCTTGGGCCTGGGGTTTGGTTGCTGGAAGGATCCCCCACAACACATGTAGTAAATACTTCCTGGAGGCAAGGGAGCAAGAAGAGGACAGCAGGAGCAGGTCAGCACATCTGGGAGATCTTCTAAAAAGTCAGCCAGGTGGCTGGTGAGTGTCAGTCTTATGCCCTGTACACACGATCGTATTTTCCGACAACAAAACCGTGGATTTTTTTCCGAAGGATGTTGGCTCAAACTTGTCTTGCAGTCACACAAATTGTAAATTCTGAACGTCAAGAACGCGGTGACGTACAACACATACAACGAGCCGAGAAAAAGGAAGTTCAATAGTCAGTTCAATAGCCTTCTGCATGATTCAGAGCATGCGTGAACTTTTGTGCGATGGACTTCTTGGGTTTTGTTGTTAGAAAACTTGAGAACCTGCTCTCAAACATTTGTGTGTGGAAATTCCGACAGCAAATGTTCAATGGAGCATACACATGGTCGGACTTTCCAACAACAAGCTCACATCGAACATTTCCCATTGGAAATTCCGATCATGTGTACAAGGCATAAGAGGACTATAGAGAAGTTAGCCAGGAGGGCTAGTGAAAGAGGCAGCTGCAGCTAGGTGGGCTGGCAGTGCCTGAAGAGGTGGTGCTAGGATCAGTGACCACAGGAGGACGTGCTGGGAAAGTGTAAACTGTCACCCTAACGTTAAGTATAGGGGCTGCGAATCCTGCCTGTAATGGGCTTTGGTAACCAAATTGCAACAAGGTGACACAGCTGGAGTTCTGCAAACAAGTGAGTGCTGGAGGAAAATGTGGAGTGTATATAGACTGTATATAGGAGAAGTTGTCCCTGAAGTTTGTTTTTTGAAGTCAAGTGGGCATCAACTAATTTTACAATCCCTATCCAAGATCTAATCCCTCAGTAAATTACAAAAACAAAGTGCTGTATATACTCGAGTATAAGACAACTTTTTCAGCACATTTTAATGCTGAAAAAGCCCCCCTCGGCTTATACTAGAGTGAGGGTCTCGAGTGAGGATGCAGCCTCACTGTGCCCATCTGCAGCTGTACCTTTGATAACCAAAAGAGCAGGTGTCTTCTGCTGTGACATGCAGTCTGTTCGGCGGCCGTCCACTGTAACAAAGCCCCACCTCCTCCTTGTCCGTGATAAACGGAAACTGATACAATGCTGGGAAACTGAATCAGTGTTCTGTCTATCACGGACGAGGAGGAGGCGGGGCTTTGTTACAGTGGATGGCCACTGAACAGACTTCATGACACAGTGGGAGACACCCGCTCTTTTGGTTGTGAAAGGTATAGCTGCAGATGGGCACAGTGAGACTGCAAATGGGCACAGTGAGGCTGCAGATGGGCACAGAGAGGCTGCAAATGAGCACAGTGAGGCTGCAGATGGGGACAGTGAGGCTGCAGATGGCCATTGTTTACCCAGTAGCTGCTGCATTTCCCACCCTAGGCCTATACTAGAGTCAATACGTTTTCCTAGTTTTTTGTGGTAAAATTAGGCGCCTCTGCTTATATTCGGGTCGGCTTATACTCGAGTATATATATAGTATATACTGGACTGTTTTCTGACTCTGAGGTGACTGTGAAAATTCGGTGTGTGCCTGGTTGTGCAGAGTGGGGGATACCAGTTTACTTGAGGCTCCTAAGCAGGTGAGCTACAAATATACCGTTAATATACAGTATATACTATGTTTTTATTATATTAAAAAGTGGAATTTAACACAGCTTCAGTTGATGGCCATTCATGTGATTCCATGACATGCATTTTATGCGCAGCAAGAGCAGATTTTTTTTGTAATTAACAAGCATCATTAAGCATGTTACATTTTCATTAGTGCACACCAGCACAGTGTTGATAATAATGGATTGGAATGGAGCCTGTTGATAATAATGGATTTTGATTGTCATTTCATTCAACCTGTGTTAAGTAACAGCCCAACAGACTTGAATGGATTGTGAATGAGCCCCTAAAGGGAGAGAAAAAGTGAGGGAGATAGAGTTTTAGGCAACAAACCTCTCTGCAGCAGATAGTTGAAAACATTTGCATATCCCATATCTATATAGAAGATCAACTGGTTCACCATTGCCCTGTGGTGGTAGCTGAGGTGGAAGGATTTCCTTTGCTGTTTAAAGAGACCAAACAGAATGGCTCTGTAGGTTAACAGTGATAGTCCTTTACCAGTGGGGAGCACAGAGCTACGTAGCTTGGGCACACTGGCTAAGTGTGCATTTAAAGAAGCTCCCAGGATTATGAGAGTTTTCTAAGCTATAAAGATGTGTGTATGAATTTTTCTTTCACTTCTCATGTGGCACTCCAAGCTTATCACTACCCAGGGCCGTCTTTAACATGGGGCAACAGGGGAAGTTGCCCTGGGCCCAGTAATTGTCATGGGGCCCTAAGCAGCGGCCAGGGGTTTGTGTGGAGGGAGACTGAAATGACCACGGGAAGCTCAGCGGCACATATCTAGCCCTGAACACAGTGCCCAGCTAAGTAGGAGGTGGCTGAAAGGTTTTGACAGGCAGAAAGCAAAATGGTGCTCTATGCAAGGAGGAGAGCTGTCAGTACACTGAGTTAAGCAGTGGTTTGTTGGCTTGATCATTGGGAAGTGCAGTATCAGTGTAGCGTCATGGGGTGTAAGTGCGCAGGACTTGCTGTTTGACATGCTGTTAGAAACAGTGAGTCCGCTTGGTGACGCTTACAGTAACTTGGCTTTGCTTTGCTGACACTGCTCTGTTCTGCTATGCCTGACATACTAAGCCTTATGGTGGGGACTAACTCCGCCCCTCACCGCCTCTCAGCCAGTCAGCATTCAACACTTTATTGTAACCTCCCCACTTCCCCGGTCCACCACATATGACTTATTAGAAGAGGCAACCGGAGTGGAGCTGGAACGGAAGAGGTGGGAGTCGGGACTGTTCCCTGTGTTGTATTGTTTAGCAGCTTATAAGTAGCTGAAGCATGTTTGTGCTTGCTTTTTAGAAGCTGTGCATTGCTGAAAAAACAGTATTACCTTATGGGATGAAGGTGCCTTTAGATAGCTGACATCACATATATTTGATCATCTCCTGTAATACATTTGCAGTCTCTGATCATCTGCTGTAGTGCATCCACAGTCTGTAGTGCATCCGCAGTCTCTGATTATCTCCTGTAGTACATCCGTAGTCTCTGATTATTTCCTGTAGTACATCCGCAGTCTCTGATTATCTCCTGTAGTACATCCGCAGTCTCTGATTATCTCCTGTAGTACATCCGTAGTCTCTGATTATTTCCTGTAGTACATCCGCAGTCTCTGATTATCTCCTGTAGTACACCTGCAGTCTCTGATTGTCTCCTGTAGTACATTCACAGTCTCTGATTTCAGAGACAATCAGAGACTGCAGGTGTACTACAGGAGATAATCAGAGACTGCAGATTTACTACAGGAGATAATCAGAGACTGCGGATGCACTACAGGAGATAATCTGAGGTTGCAAACAAACTACAGGAGATAATCAGAGACTGTGGATGTACTACAGGAGACAATCAATCTCTGATTTTCTCCTGTAGTTTGTTTGCAACCTCGGATTATCTCCTGTAGTACATCCACAGTCTCTGATTATCTTCTATAGTACATCTGCAGTCTATGATTGTCTCCTGTAGTACACCTGCAGTCTTTGATTGTCTCCTGTAGTACATCTGCACTCTCTGATTATCTCCTGTAGTACATCTGCAGTGTCCGATTATCTCCTGTAGTACATCCATAGTCTATGATCATCTCCTGTAGTACATCTGCAGTTTCTGATCATCTCCTGTAGTACATCCGCAGTCGCTTATTATCTCCTGTAGTTTGTTTGCAGTCTCTGATCATCTCCTGTAGTACATCTGCAGTCTCTGGCTATCTTCTGTAGTATATCCGCAGTCTCTGATCATCTCCAGTAGTACATCCGCAATCTCTGAATATCTCCTGTAGTACATCTGCAGTCTCTGATTATCTCCTGTAGTACATCTGCAGTCTCTGATCATCTCCTGTCATACATCCGCAGCCCCAGTTTGCCTCCTGTAGTACACCTGCAGCCTCTGATTGTCTCCTGTAGGACATCCGCAGCCTCTGATTATCTACTGTAGTGTCTCTAGCACAAAATAATATGCACAACCCTTTGGTGTGTCAGGGCTGCAGTTGAGGCCTCCAAAATCGCATAAGTTGACCATCACTGGGATGCAGTCTCAAAACAAGCTATACTCATCAAGTCAGGACGGAGGATGTGGACGTGAGACATCAGGTGAGGGGAGGGGCCTGATGGCGGCATCGGAGTGAGGGTCGGAGGCGGGCTGGATCTCTTGGGCTGCAGTGTATGGAGCGAGGAGCGGGGTGAGAGCCTGCTGCCGCTCCGATCGTGAGGATATCCAGAGGACTCACTGGGTCCCTCAGACACACAGCGCCAGCGGCAGTGAGTGCATCCCTCCCCTAGGGGCTGTGGGGAGTGCAGCAGTTTTCTAGGAGCTGGCTGCAGGGACAGGAGAGCCCGGCTGCTGCGGAGGTGAGAGCTTCTGGGAGTAAAACAGCGAGCTGACCCCGTCTTTCCCCCCGAGGCAGAATACAACACGCTGAGATATAACATGGACACTCCAGTGGCTGGATTTCTCCCCCCTCTCCCACCCCTGTGATACTAAGCCTTCATCTTCCGGGAATCTATGCGGCTCTCAGGCTGGGGATTCAGTGAGCTCACAGAGCCCTAGGATACCTATGAAGAGAGAACAGAACACATAGAGGTAACGAAGATCTCCCTCCCAGGTATGAAAACAAATGCTTTGAACTATTAATCTGTTAAAGACATAGGTCTGGTGACTTTTTTTTTTGGAATAACTTTGAAAGCTCAATATAAGAGTTTTTCTTAAAGGGGACCTGGACTTTGTATAGAAATACACATCCCCCAGGAGGTTGGGAGGCCGCTGAAAGGGAGACAAAATTAGGAGGACCCTGATACAGTACAGAGCACTTGGCCCCCGTACAGCCAAAAAGGGACAAGGATTGGGGGTAGTCAATAACAGCCAATAATAGCCAATAGCAATAGCAGTAAGCCTTATGTAGACCAGGGCTGGTTGGCGGGAAGAAACAGCGCCTACTGTGGTGGAAGGTCAGAGTGGAGGGTCATCTGTGGCCCCTGGAGGGACGGAACTCACTTAGCTGACACCGTCAAGTGCGGGAGTCTGTGGATTGAGGAGGCGAAGTATGAGAGGTCGGTCTCAAAGAACAGTGGATCCCAAGACCCCTAGGGAAAGTCTCAATACGAGTACAATACAAAAGTATCTTAAAGAAGTTAGCGTCAAGAGCCCGAGAGTGGATATGAAACAAACAGGAATGAAAGATAAGAAAACCCAGCTGAAAGAAAAGGGAGGACAGGGGCAGAAGTCCAGAGAAGAGTTGGAGCCAGAGGGAGCATGCGCCATGAGTGATATGGAGGAGTTAAGGAATATCGCATTAATTCCTAATAAAACAGAAATGTCGGAAATGTTCGCTAAACTTGAAAATGTTGTTAAATCAGAAATATCAAATGTTCGGACAGACATGGGACATCTATTACGTAGAGTTGAAGAAATGGAAGAGGCTTCAGGAACCCAGGTGAAAGAGATCATGGATCTAAAAGCCCAAATGAAAAAAATACAGAACGAAAATCGCATGTTGGCCTATAAAATGGAAGAACAAGAAAATCAAAATCGTCGCCAAAACCTGCGTATTAGAACGCTTCCTGAACAACAGAATGAAGACTTAGGGCTTAAGATACAGAAAATATTCAATCCAATCCTGGGAAGAAGGGAAGACGAGGTGCTGAGGATTAACAGGGTCCACAGGATTAGAAAACCTCCAAATAGGAGACAAGATATTCCGAGAGACGTAATAGTAAAATTCCACTCATATGAGGATAAGGAGAAGATCTGGGTCAACCTCAGGGGCAGCTCCCCAATAAGCTTTGAAAATAGAGATCTACAAATCTTCTCTGATCTTTCAGCGGGAACATTGGCACGAAGAAGGCAACTCAAGCCCTTATTAGATCAACTGAGAAAGGCCAATTTAAAATACAGTTGGGGGTTTCCAACATCCCTGCTGGTAACAAAAGTGGGCAGAACCTATAGGATGAGGTTTCCGGAGGAAATGCGGGACTTTTGTGAAAACTTGGGTATTCCTACACCAGACGCATTTAATGAAGCAGACAGCTGAGAAGACAGGGTCGACATTATATGGTTGGAGGAGAGGAGAAGAAAAAGAGGACTTTTTTTTCCCCTCTTTCTCTTCCCTTCCTTTTTCTTTTGGAGAGACTGGAGGGTGGGGGCTACTTGAGTCTTAAAACAATGGGACTCGTGGGACTGGGGGGGGGGAGATGGAAAAGTGTCATATGAAGGGTAAAAGTATTTGATGAGCCTCGGGGGGTTGGGGGAGGTGGCCTGGTGGGTCGGCCCGTGTCGGTCCCTCTTGTCCCCCCCCCTCTCGCCTCTGGGCGGGAGGGGGGGACACCGGCGGCCGTTGGTGGAGCCTCACCCTTGGAAAAGAAGCTCGCGGTATGGGTTCTAGTAGGATTTCTACGTGCAGGCTTAGGGCCGTTGAGGCCGGGGGGAGGGCGGGGTTGGAAGATATTGGAAGGGGGGGTGGGTGAAGGGTGGGGGGGAGTAAATCCTGCAGGGGGGGTCACAGCAGGGTAGTGGACGAGGGATGAGTATGGTTAAATGTTTCCGGAGATAAATGGCAGAATTAAAATTTTTATCCTATAATGTGAAGGGCTTGAACTCGCCGAGTAAAAGACACAAAATCTTAAAGGAACTACAATGGTATCAAGCAGACATAATGTCAATATTTCTCCAGGAGACCCATCTGACCCAAGATTCCAATATTAAGCTGTACTCCCCAAAATTGCCCTTGTGGTTTTATAGTGACTCTCCCATTGGAAGAGCTAAGGGAGTAGCAATTGGATTTTCTAAAATGTAAAAATTCTTAATATCAAGCAGGATGTCGGATCCAGAAGGGTGCTATCTTTTCCTCAAGGGCAATGTGGGGAATAAAAAGCTTACTCTAGCTAATGTCTACTGCCTGAACAGGAACCCAATCGCCTTTTTAAAACAGGTTCTGGTTAAGTTGACAGAGTTTAAGGAGGGGGAGGCGATATTGGCCGAGGCCTTGAATTTCTGTCTGGAGCCCACTGTAGATAGTACGTCCTGGGCACAGGGGACAAGTAAGGTTCAATTGGGAAGAATCAGGAGAAAGCTGCATCATTGCCGGCTAATGGATGTGTGGCGTTTGCAGTATGCTAAAGCAAAAGATTACACCTTCTTCTCCCCTGTGCACGTGACTTACTCAAGACTGGATTACATTATGATAGATCACAGTTTACTGGACTGTGTTGTGGACTCCAAGATAGAGATTACAACAATATCAGATCACTCCCCTGTCACAATGAGGGTTAAGTTTCCTGAGCTACAAAAACAACCATTTTCGTGGAAGTTGAATGAAAGTGTACTTAAAATGAACCAGGTTTCAGACAAGGTGCAGGAAGAAATTGATTTTTTCTTTAAAGTCAATGATACAGGAGACGTGCATCCATCTATCCTTTGGGAGGTGCATAAAGCGTATATCAGGGGGCTTTTGATCTCCATTGGGGCAGGGAAGAAAAAAAAGAAAAAAGAAAAAAGGGAAAAACTCCTGGAAGAAATTGCCTCCCTAGAGATGGACCATAAACAAATCAAGGGACAAAACCAAGATAGTTTTCGCCTTCTAGTATCAAAAAGGGAGGAGTTAAAGGATAGTATGGAGCAAGACACAAGGAGGGTATTTACCAAAATTACAAGAGAAAGATACTACTATGGTAATAAATCTAGCAAATACTTGGCGAGGGTCCTAAAAATGAAAAGAGAACGGAATTTCATTGAGAAAATACAAAACAGAAATGGGGAAATGGTGGCTGCCTCTAAAGGGATTGCGGAGGAGTTCAGGAAGTTTTATGAAGCTTTGTATGCCATTAGACAAAAGGGGGGGTGACCAAGCTGATGGCATGAAGGTGGAGGAATTCCTGAAAGGCGCGGGGGTAGAGAGGCTATCGGAAGAAGATAAATCAGCTTTAGATCCTATAACAGAAGAAGAAATCCATGCTGCCTTAAATAAATCTCCCAAGGGGAAAAGTCCAGGCCCTGACGGTTTCACCACCCTCTATTTGAAAAAATTCAGACAGACTTTGGTACCTAAGTTGTGCCACTTTTGGAACAAGTTGAGCCCCAAGTGTTCCATGGGGGGAGAGTCCCTACTAGCAACTCTATCGTTGATTGTGAAAGAAGGGAAAGATAGTACGCTTTGCTCCAGCTATTGACCTATTGCGTTGCTAAATGCAGACGTGAAGCTGTATGCAAAGGTGCTGGCAAATAGACTGATAGATAAAATGAAATTTCTAGTGCACCCGGACCAGGTTGGGTTCATTTCGGGCAGACAAGGCAGGGATAATGGGGTTTGAACTCTGCTCCTGCTTGAATCAATAAAATCAGGGGGCCCCCAGCTCTATTCCTGTCAATGGACGCAGAGAAAGCGTTTGACAGGGTAGACTGGGGATTCATGGTTAAAACGTTAGAAGTGATGGGGTTTGGCCCCAGGTTTATCGCCTCGGTGAAAACATTATACAATCATCCCATGGCCTCTGTGAGGGTAAACGGAGTTTTATCTAGGACGTTCAAGATGGAGAATGGGACGAGGCAGGGGTGCCCCCTGTCCCCTTTACTATTTATTTTGTCCCTGGAGCCATTGCTGGTGACTATTCGCAAAAACCCAGATTGTAGAGGGGTGAAGATAGGGCAGGAGGAACACAAATTAGTGGCCTTTGCCGACGATGTGATGTTCTATATAACAAACCCTAGGATTACAATCCCGAATCTGCTCAGTGTATTGAGGAGATATGGGGATATTTCAAACTTTAAAATAAACCTGAGCAAATCTGAGGTCCTTAACATAAATGTGGGTAAACAAGAGGAAGAGAGTCTGTCTACGGCCTTCCCCTTCCCTTGGAAGAAGGAAATTAACTACTTAGGAATTAAATTGTGTAACACAATGGAAAAAATTTTCCTGTCTAACTACATTTCCCTGCTAGACGAAATCAGACAGGAAATAAAACGCTTGTCACTGCGGCCCCTCTCATGGTTTGGAGGCATTAACGCAGCTAAAATGATGCTTATGCCTAAAATATTGTACAAGTTCTAGATGCTGCCAATTCCTCTCCCACATTATTTACTAAGAGCCTTACGAGGATTAATGCTAAGATTTGTCTGGCGTGGCAAAAAAACCACGTATAGCTCACTCAGTTTTGATTAGAGGAAAAAAAAAGGAGGACTGGCTCTACCAGACCTCAACAAATACTACACGTCTGTAGTGCTCTCACGGGTGGTAGAGTGGTCAAAGGAAGTACCAGATAGGAGGTGGGTGAACATTGAACACAGTTTAAGTAGCACGGATTTAGGTCACATAGTTTGGAACCCTCCAAAATACAGGGCAATCAGCACTCAGACAGCGACACTTACACGTAATACGCTTAAATTGTGGGATCAGGCACATGCACATAATAAGTGGAGTTACAATTCGCCCTTGATATATATCAAGGACAATAAATTTTTTGAACCAGGGATGAGCGAGGTGGGAGTGAATTGGATAAAAAATAGTAGCACGCAGCTAAAAGATATAATTAAAGGGGGGAAACTACGTCCTTATCAGGACTTGAAAGCAGAGACAGACCGGTTGGTGGTCAATGAGTGGAGGTATAAACAGTTATCGCTCTTTATTGACAAGGAGAGGATGAGTATAGGCCGTTAGAGCAGTTATGTAAGAGAGAGGAACCGGGTAACACTATCTCCCACCTCTATAAAATCCTGTCCATGAAGGAAGAACAGGTTTTACCTCCATGTATTAAGAAATGGGAAAGGGAACTGGGGTCACAATGTAGTGAATTCACAGTGGAGAGGATTTTGAAAATGATACATGGTTCTTCGTCTGACACTATGCGGTCGGAGACCAATTTTAAATGTTTAGCAAGGTGGTATGCCGTGCCAGACAGACTTAGTAAATTCTATCCAGACAAAACGGACAGATGCTGGAGGGGGTGTTCAAATTTAGGAACGATGGCCCACATTTGGTAAAGCAGTACCAATCATCTATTGTCCCTATATTATTAGACGTAGCGAAAAAACAGATATCAAGGAAATGGCTACAGCCCAAGAGCCCCAACCCCAGGGACTGGCTCTTTGGTATAAACGAAATATATAATATTGAATATAAGGACTATCCGAGGGACGAGTCAGATGAGGAGGTTGCCGGAATAGATAAATGGGCAGGGTGGAGGAGTTTTAAAAGTTCCTGGAGTTATCTAGTGGAGATCACAAAATAACCTTATGAGTTTGAGACCAGGGAAAGAAAGGATACATATGGTCTGTCCAGCTCAGCTGTCAATACCTGCAGGGTGAGGGATGGGGGGGGGTACTGGGAGGGGGGAGGGTATCAAGTCCAGTAGGAGATTAATGTATTTTTGATTGCGATAATTGCTGTAAACACATTTTTAAAACATTGGTTGTTTTCATGTTACTGTATTCAAAAAAAAAAACTTATAAATAAAGAATGAAAAAAAAAAACAAACAAGCTATACTGTTCAGTACGTCCACAAAATAATTGGAGTATATGAGAGTCAGGTCAAGCCATTTGTAGCATAAAGAAGACCCTTGACCACAAAGGCCTCTTTCACGTGTGCTGCAGTTAATTCTGCACCTCTATAAAGTGATTAGGGATGAGCCGAACACCCCCCGGTTCGGTTCGCACCAGAACCTGCGAACGGACCGAAAGTTCGCACGAACGTTAGAACCCCATTGACGTCTATGGGACTCGAACGTTCGAAATCAAAAGTGCTCATTTTAAAGGCTAATTTGCATGGTATTGTCCTAAAAAGGGTTTGGGGACCCGGGTCCTACCCCAGGGGACATGTATCAATGCAAAAAAAACTTTTAAAAACGGCCGTTTTTTCGGGAGCAGTGATTTTAATGATGCTTAAAGTAAAAAAAAAAAAAAGTGAAATATTCCTTTAAATATCGTACCTGAGGGGTGTCTATAGTATGCCTGTACAGTGACGCGTGTTTCCCGTGTTTAGAACAGTCCCTGCACCAAATGTCATTTTTAAAGGAAAAAATCTCATTTAAAACTGCTTGCGGGTTTAATGTAATGTCGGGTCCTGGCAATATGGATGAAAATCAGTGAGACAAACGGCATGGGTACCCCCCAGTCCATTACCAGGCCCTTTGGGTCTTGTATGGATATTAAGGGGAACCCCGCACCCAAATTAAAATAAGGAAAGGTGTGGGGCCACCAGGCCCTATATACTCTGAACAGCAGTATACAGGCTGTAGGTTTGTTGTTAAGTAGAATTTCTTTGTAATTTTGAACGGGTACATTTTTAACGTGTTTAGCTCCAGCCAAAAAATCTTTTTTAAGCTTTTTGGAAAACATAGGGAAGGGTTATCACCCCTGTGACATTTGTTTTGCTGTCTTTCCTCCTCTTCAGAAGATTTCACCTCACTTTTTGTCCCAATGGATTGGAAAGCATCAGTGGAAAAGAGAAATGTTTTTCCCATATTAACTCTTACAGGAGAGAATTTCCCTTCCTAGGGGTAGATATATTCTCACTTCCTGTTGTCTCCTTCCGTTTGCAAGTAGGAGTTGTTTGTAAGTTAGTTGTTTGAAAGTAGGGTCCTGCCCTATATACTCAGCAGAAATTTGGGCCTTAGGTGTTGCTGTGGCCACAACACTGTAAGCCCTCACAGGGCTCTGCTGTGAAATATTAGATCAAGAATTGTAATTACATGCCCCTGTTGAACAGGAGCTGAAAAATTAGGCCTTAGGCACTGGTGCTGGTGCCACAACAATGCAACCCCTCACAGACACTCTAGTTGGAATGCAGGAACGAGCCCTGCTGCAAAGTATTGCATCAAAAATTGTAATTACACGCCCCTGTTAAACAAGGGCTGAAAAATTGGGCCTTAGGCACTGGTGCTGGTGCCACAACACTGCAACCCCTCACAGACACTCTAGTTGGAATGCAGGAACGAGCCCTGCTGCAAAGTATTACATCAAAAATCGTAATTACACGCCCCTGTTAAACAGGGGCTGAAAAATTGTGCCTTAGGCACTGGTGGTGGCACCCAGAACCAAAAATGTTCTTACAAGCTATCAGCGTGATGATTGAGGAGGAAGAGGATAATTACTCAGGGATAGTCACTCAGCATCAGCATAGGCAGTCTTTGAAGGGATCTGAGATTTCAAAAAAAATTATTCGGTTACATCAGCATCAGGTGCTTGGTAGCTGGTGGTGATCCAAGACTCATTCATTTTTATGAAGGTCAGTCGATCGACCGAGTCAGTGGACAGACGCACCCTGTGATCGGTTACCACGCCTCCAGCAGCACTGAATGTGCGTTCCGAAAGAACGCTGGATGCAGGACAGGCCAGTAGCTCAATTGCATACTGTGCAAGCTCTGGCCAGTGATCCATCCTCAAGACCCAGTAACCCAGAGGATTTTCGGTGGGAAAGGTGTCCAAGTCTGATCTTGCCCCTAGGTATTCCTGCACCATGTAAAACAGACGCTGGCGATGGTTGCTGGAACCGATCATACCTTGGGGCTGCGGACCAAAAAATTGTCTGAACGCATCGGTCAGACGGCCACCTTCTCCACCGCTCCTTCTTTGACTGACCGAAGCCTCAGCAACACGTTGTCCAGAAACAGGAGTTTGTAACCTCCCAGTCTCTGGGAACGCGTTGCACAGACCTTTCTGCAAGGCCTCCCGAAGATGTTTCATCCTCTGCGATGGCAAGATAACGTCCGCAACCTTACCCTTGTAACGTGGATCAAGGAGGGTTGCCAGCCAGTATTGGTCCTTCTCCTTGATACCACGAATACGAGGATCCTTACGCAGGCTTTGCAGGATCAGGGAGGCCATGCAGCGTAGGTTTGCTGAGGCATTCGGTCCGGAGTCCTCTGGGTCACTAAGGACGACATGGTCCGCAGCCACCTCCTCCCAGCCACGTACAAGTCCATGTGTTTCTTGGGACTGATCCCTTAAAGACTGCTGCTGATGCTGAGTGCCAGGCTCCACCTCCATACTGACACAATCTTCCTCCTCCTCCTCCTCTTTCTCCTCGTCCTCTTCCTGTGTGATCGGCGGGCACGCAGGAACACTGTCTGGATAAAGGGGGCCTTGAGAGCTAAGAAGTCCTCCTCTTCCTGCCTCTGTTCTGCCTCAAGTGCCCTGTCCATTATTCCACGCAGCGTGTGCTCCAACAGGTGGACAAGGGGGACAGTGTCACTGATGCATGCACTGTCACTGCTCACCATCCTCGTGGCCTCCTCAAATGGTGACAGGACAGTGCATGCATCCCTGATCATGGCCCACTGGCGTGGGGAAAAAAAACCAAGCTCCCCTGACCCTGTCCTGGTGCCATAGTCGCACAGGTACTCATTGATGGCCCTCTGCTGCGTGTGCAGCCGCTGCAGCATGGCCAACGTTGAGTTCCACCTGGTGGGCATGTCACAGATTAGGCGGTTCTTGGGCAGGTTAAACTCCTTTTGGAGGTCCGTCAGCCGAGCACTGGCATTATATGACCGGCGGAAATGCACACATACTTTCCTGGCCTGCCTCAGGACATCCTGTAAGCCCGGGTACCTGCCCAAGAACCGCTGCACCACCAAGTTAAGGACGTGAGCCAAACAGGGCACATGGGTCATTTGTCCCTGTCGGAGGGCAGAGAGGAGGTTGGTGCCATTGTCGCAAACCACCATTCCTGCCTTAAGTTGGCGTGGCTTCAACCACCTCTGAACCTGCCCCTGCAGAGCTAACAGAACCTCTGCCCCAGTGTGGCTCCTGTCCCCCAAGCACACCAGCTCAAGCACCGCATGGCATCTTTTGGCCTGCGTACTTGCGTAGCCCCTTGAACGACTACGGAGCACCGCTGGTTCCGAGGAAGAGGCCATGGAGGAAGAAGAAGAGGAGGGGGTGGAGGAGAGAGGTGTGTCACAATCATTAGCATTTTGGAGGCGTGGTGGCGGAACAACCTCCAACACTACTGCACCTTGTCCTGCATCCTTCCCAGCTGCCAGCAGAGTCACCCAATGCGCCGTGAAACTTAGGTAACGTCCCTGTCCATGCCTGCTGGACCATGAGTCAGCGGTAATATGCACCTTACCACTGACCGCCCTGTCCAGCGAGGCATGGACATTGCCTTCCACATGCTGGTAGAGAGCCGGAATCGCCTTCCGTGAGAAAAAGTGGCGTTTGGGTACCTGCCACTGAGGAACCGCACATTCCACAAACTCACGGAAGGGGGCAGAGTCTACCAACTGAAAAGGCAGCAGTTGAAGTGCTAGCAATTTTGCCAAGCTAGCATTTAACCGTTGGGCATGTGGATGGCTGGGAGCAAACTTTCGGCGGTGCAGCAGCTGGGGCAGGGAAATTTGCCTGGTACAATCTGACGTCGGTGTACCAAAATCAGATTGCCCACAAGTACGTGGCTGTGACACACCTAATTCTACACCTTCATTCCTCTCAGTGCAGGTCTCAGAGAGGACTGAAGATCTAGTGGGGTTGGAAATCTCAGCTGATGAGGAGCAAGCAGAGGTCCTCTTTGTTCTTTGGTGTGGGTCTTTTAGATACGCTTGCCAACGAACTGCATGGCAGGTCAACATATGTCTGGTCAAGCATGTGGTACCCAAGCGGGAGATGTTTTGGCCACGCGAGATACGCTTGAGACATATGTTGCAAATAGCAGCGGTGCGATCTGATGCACTCGTCTCAAAAAAGGCCCACACCAAAGAACTTTTTGAATAACGCGCAGAGACTGCAGCGCCCTGCACATGTGGAGCTTAATGGTGTGATGCAGTCAATGTGCTGCCCTTATGCTGGCCCCTGGAGGGCATCCTGCCTCGTTGGTGATGTGCCGCCTCCTCCTCCTCCTCCTCCTCCACTCTCCTATCAGGCACCCACGTTGAGTCAGTGACCTCATCATCCCCTCCCTCCTCATCACTTGAGCAAATCTGGCAGTATGCTGCAGCAGGGGGAGCATGACTGCCAGATTGCTGTCCTTCTTGGGCACCCCCTCTGTCCGTGCTCGTGTTACTGCCTTCATCGAGCTCAGTATCATCATCAGAGCCTTTCAAACGCTGGGCATCCTCCTGGAGCATGTACCCAACACTGTGGTCAAACAGTTCGAGGGACTCCTCAGGAGGACATGGTGGGGCTAGGGAAGGAGTCACCGATGACATTGAGCCGAGGGAAGAGGCCGCTGCTTTGCCAGACAAAGTACCCTGGGCATGGGTGAGAGAGGATGAGGAGGATGAGGACGGCTTGGTCATCCACTCGACCAAGTCTTCCGCATGTTGCGGCTCAACATGGCCAGCTGCCGAAAAAAAGGCCAAGCGTGTCCCATGGCCACGTGCTGATGAGGATGCACCGTCTCCACGACCAGCACTAGACACAGAGCCTGCTTGCCCTCTCTTATTGGCTTGTGACTGTCTGCCTCTCCTTCTTGGCCTTCCAGACATACTAATGGCCTGTAGCTGCACTAAGCTGGGATATATATATATATATGTACTGATACTGCAGCTAGCAAAATCAACTGCCTGCCTGTAGTATGAGAACACCACCAACCTTCTACAGGTAGCTTTAGCTGAACACTGTGAGGTGGATGCACCCCACTAACTTGTAGGTTTAGCAGAACACTGTGAGCAGGACGCACTGCACTAACTGTAAATAGTCTAGCTGCCTGACTGTGGTACTAATAGGATCAAAAGAACACCAGCAATTTTCTTCAGGTAGCTGTATTTACTGTAACAAGACAAGCCTGCCTGTCAGTAAGAAGATAACAGAAACGGATCTAGCTGAACACTGTGAGCAGGACGCACCCCACTAGCTTGTAGGTTTAGCTGAACACTGTGAGGTGGACGCACCCCACTAACTTGTAGGTTTAGCTGAACACTGTGAGCAGGACGCACCCCACTAACTTGTAGGTTTAGCAGAACACTGTGAGCAGGACGCACTGCACTAACTGTAAATAGTCTAGCTGCCTGACTGTGGTACTAATAGGATCAAAAGAACACCAGCAATTTTCTTCAGGTAGCTGTATTTACTGTAACAAGACAAGCCTGCCTGTCAGTAAGAAGATAACAGGAACGGATCTAGCTGAACACTGTGAGCAGGACGCACCCCACTAGCTTGTAGGTTTAGCTGAACACTGTGAGGTGGACGCACCCCACTAACTTGGAGGTTTAGCTGAACACTGTGAGCAGGACGCACCCCACTAACTTGTAGGTTTAGCAGAACACTGTGAGCAGGACGCACTGCACTAACTGTAAATAGTCTAGCTGCCTGACTGTGGTACTAATAGGATCAAAAGAACACCAGCAATTTTCTTCAGGTAGCTGTATTTACTGTAACAAGACAAGCCTGCCTGTCAGTAAGAAGATAACAGAAACGGATCTAGCTGAACACTGTGAGCAGGACGCACCCCACTAGCTTGTAGGTTTAGCTGAACACTGTGAGGTGGACGCACCCCACTAACTTGTAGGTTTAGCTGAACACTGTGAGCAGGACGCACCCCACTTACTTGTAGGTTTAGCAGAACACTGTGGGCAGGACAGACTGCACTAACTGCATACAGGGGGCTGCACATACAGGGGGTTCTTCCAAAGAAGTGGCGTTCTTAAAATAAGTGGCACTTCCGCTCTTGCCCAATCCACCTGAACATCTTCTTCTCTCTTCACAGGTAAACCTGCGTTTATATCTCCACATACCTTAAAACTGAACATTGCATGACTGCAAAAAAGCTTATTGGGTAAACCTGCGTTTATATCTCCACATACCTTAAAACTGAACATTGCATGACTGCAAAAAAGCTTATTGGGTAAACCTGCGTTTATATCTCCACATACCTTAAAACTGAACATTGCATGACTGCAAAAAAGCTTATTGGGTAAACCTGCGTTTATATCTCCACATACCTTAAAACTGAACATTGCATGACTGCAAAAAAGCTTATTGGGTAAACCTGCGTTTATATCTCCACATACCTTAAAACTGAACATTGCATGACTGCAAAAAAGCTTATTGGGTAAACCTGCGTTTATATCTCCACATACCTTAAAACTGAACATTGCATGACTGCAAAAAAGCTTATTGGGTAAATCTGTTTGTCACCACTGTTTCAACTCCATCTGTAGCCATGCTCACATTATTTCAATGTTTATTTAGCCATTAAGTCTTACCTAAATTATGGGTTGCCTTATCTTTACAATTTTGGCCTTTTAGTCCCCTTGCAGTTTGATTGTGGTGTGAAAGTTATGCCCTGCTAGCTGTGTTGCTAATATGCCCTCCTAATTGATTAATTGCCAGATTCAACCCACACCCAACACACAGTATAAAAACAAGGCCTTCCTTACGGGGGAACACATACAGGGGGCTGCACATACAGGGGGTTCTTCCAAAGAAGTGGCGTTCTTAAAATAAGTGGCACTTCCGCTCTTGCCCAATCCACCTGAACATCTTCTTCTCTCTTCACAGGTAAACCTGCGTTTATATCTCCACATACCTTAAAACTGAACATTGCATGACTGCAAAAAAGCTTATTGGGTAAATCTGTTTGTCACCACTGTTTCAACTCCATCTGTAGCCATGCTCACATTATTTCAATGTTTATTTAGCCATTAAGTCTTACCTAAATTATGGGTTGCCTTATCTTTACAATTTTGGCCTTTTAGTCCCCTTGCAGTTTGATTGTGGTGTGAAAGTTATGCCCTGCTAGCTGTGTTGCTAATATGCCCTCCTAATTGATTAATTGCCAGATTCAACCCACACCCAACACACAGTATAAAAACAAGGCCTTCCTTACGGGGGAACACATACAGGGGGCTGCACATACAGGGGGTTCTTCCAAAGAAGTGGCGTTCTTAAAATAAGTGGCACTTCCGCTCTTGCCCAATCCACCTGAACATCTTCTTCTCTCTTCACAGGTAAACCTGCGTTTATATCTCCACATACCTTAAAACTGAACATTGCATGACTGCAAAAAAGCTTATTGGGTAAATCTGTTTGTCACCACTGTTTCAACTCCATCTGTAGCCATGCTCACATTATTTCAATGTTTATTTAGCCATTAAGTCTTACCTAAATTATGGGTTGCCTTATCTTTACAATTTTGGCCTTTTAGTCCCCTTGCAGTTTGATTGTGGTGTGAAAGTTATGCCCTGCTAGCTGTGTTGCTAATATGCCCTCCTAATTGATTAATTGCCAGATTCAACCCACACCCAACACACAGTATAAAAACAAGGCCTTCCTTACGGGGGAACACATACAGGGGGCTGCACATACAGGGGGTTCTTCCAAAGAAGTGGCGTTCTTAAAATAAGTGGCACTTCCGCTCTTGCCCAATCCACCTGAACATCTTCTTCTCTCTTCACAGGTAAACCTGCGTTTATATCTCCACATACCTTAAAACTGAACATTGCATGACTGCAAAAAAGCTTATTGGGTAAATCTGTTTGTCACCACTGTTTCAACTCCATCTGTAGCCATGCTCACATTATTTCAATGTTTATTTAGCCATTAAGTCTTACCTAAATTATGGGTTGCCTTATCTTTACAATTTTGGCCTTTTAGTCCCCTTGCAGTTTGATTGTGGTGTGAAAGTTATGCCCTGCTAGCTGTGTTGCTAATATGCCCTCCTAATTGATTAATTGCCAGATTCAACCCACACCCAACACACAGTATAAAAACAAGGCCTTCCTTACGGGGGAACACATACAGGGGGCTGCACATACAGGGGGTTCTTCCAAAGAAGTGGCGTTCTTAAAATAAGTGGCACTTCCGCTCTTGCCCAATCCACCTGAACATCTTCTTCTCTCTTCACAGGTAAACCTGCGTTTATATCTCCACATACCTTAAAACTGAACATTGCATGACTGCAAAAAAGCTTATTGGGTAAATCTGTTTGTCACCACTGTTTCAACTCCATCTGTAGCCATGCTCACATTATTTCAATGTTTATTTAGCCATTAAGTCTTACCTAAATTATGGGTTGCCTTATCTTTACAATTTTGGCCTTTTAGTCCCCTTGCAGTTTGATTGTGGTGTGAAAGTTATGCCCTGCTAGCTGTGTTGCTAATATGCCCTCCTAATTGATTAATTGCCAGATTCAACCCACACCCAACACACAGTATAAAAACAAGGCCTTCCTTACGGGGGAACACATACAGGGGGCTGCACATACAGGGGGTTCTTCCAAAGAAGTGGCGTTCTTAAAATAAGTGGCACTTCCGCTCTTGCCCAATCCACCTGAACATCTTCTTCTCTCTTCACAGGTAAACCTGCGTTTATATTTCCACATACCTTAAAACTGAACATTGCATGACTGCAAAAAAGCTTATTGGGTAAATCTGTTTGTCACCACTGTTTCAACTCCATCTGTAGCCATGCTCACATTATTTCAATGTTTATTTAGCCATTAAGTCTTACCTAAATTATGGGTTGCCTTATCTTTACAATTTTGGCCTTTTAGTCCCCTTGCAGTTTGATTGTGGTGTGAAAGTTATGCCCTGCTAGCTGTGTTGCTAATATGCCCTCCTAATTGATTAATTGCCAGATTCAACCCACACCCAACACACAGTATAAAAACAAGGCCTTCCTTACGGGGGAACACATACAGGGGGCTGCACATACAGGGGGTTCTTCCAAAGAAGTGGCGTTCTTAAAATAAGTGGCACTTCCGCTCTTGCCCAATCCACCTGAACATCTTCTTCTCTCTTCACAGGTAAACCTGCGTTTATATCTCCACATACCTTAAAACTGAACATTGCATGACTGCAAAAAAGCTTATTGGGTAAATCTGTTTGTCACCACTGTTTCAACTCCATCTGTAGCCATGCTCACATTATTTCAATGTTTATTTAGCCATTAAGTCTTACCTAAATTATGGGTTGCCTTATCTTTACAATTTTGGCCTTTTAGTCCCCTTGCAGTTTGATTGTGGTGTGAAAGTTATGCCCTGCTAGCTGTGTTGCTAATATGCCCTCCTAATTGATTAATTGCCAGATTCAACCCACACCCAACACACAGTATAAAAACAAGGCCTTCCTTACGGGGGAACACATACAGGGGGCTGCACATACAGGGGGTTCTTCCAAAGAAGTGGCGTTCTTAAAATAAGTGGCACTTCCGCTCTTGCCCAATCCACCTGAACATCTTCTTCTCTCTTCACAGGTAAACCTGCGTTTATATCTCCACATACCTTAAAACTGAACATTGCATGACTGCAAAAAAGCTTATTGGGTAAATCTGTTTGTCACCACTGTTTCAACTCCATCTGTAGCCATGCTCACATTATTTCAATGTTTATTTAGCCATTAAGTCTTACCTAAATTATGGGTTGCCTTATCTTTACAATTTTGGCCTTTTAGTCCCCTTGCAGTTTGATTGTGGTGTGAAAGTTATGCCCTGCTAGCTGTGTTGCTAATATGCCCTCCTAATTGATTAATTGCCAGATTCAACCCACACCCAACACACAGTATAAAAACAAGGCCTTCCTTATGGGGGAACACATACAGGGGGCTGCACATACAGGGGGTTCTTCCAAAGAAGTGGCGTTCTTAAAATAAGTGGCACTTCCGCTCTTGCCCAATCCACCTGAACATCTTCTTCTCTCTTCACAGGTAAACCTGCGTTTATATCTCCACATACCTTAAAACTGAACATTGCATGACTGCAAAAAAGCTTATTGGGTAAATCTGTTTGTCACCACTGTTTCAACTCCATCTGTAGCCATGCTCACATTATTTCAATGTTTATTTAGCCATTAAGTCTTACCTAAATTATGGGTTGCCTTATCTTTACAATTTTGGCCTTTTAGTCCCCTTGCAGTTTGATTGTGGTGTGAAAGTTATGCCCTGCTAGCTGTGTTGCTAATATGCCCTCCTAATTGATTAATTGCCAGATTCAACCCACACCCAACACACAGTATAAAAACAAGGCCTTCCTTACGGGGGAACACATACAGGGGGCTGCACATACAGGGGGTTCTTCCAAAGAAGTGGCGTTCTTAAAATAAGTGGCACTTCCGCTCTTGCCCAATCCACCTGAACATCTTCTTCTCTCTTCACAGGTAAACCTGCGTTTATATCTCCACATACCTTAAAACTGAACATTGCATGACTGCAAAAAAGCTTATTGGGTAAATCTGTTTGTCACCACTGTTTCAACTCCATCTGTAGCCATGCTCACATTATTTCAATGTTTATTTAGCCATTAAGTCTTACCTAAATTATGGGTTGCCTTATCTTTACAATTTTGGCCTTTTAGTCCCCTTGCAGTTTGATTGTGGTGTGAAAGTTATGCCCTGCTAGCTGTGTTGCTAATATGCCCTCCTAATTGATTAATTGCCAGATTCAACCCACACCCAACACACAGTATAAAAACAAGGCCTTCCTTACGGGGGAACACATACAGGGGGCTGCACATACAGGGGGTTCTTCCAAAGAAGTGGCGTTCTTAAAATAAGTGGCACTTCCGCTCTTGCCCAATCCACCTGAACATCTTCTTCTCTCTTCACAGGTAAACCTGCGTTTATATCTCCACATACCTTAAAACTGAACATTGCATGACTGCAAAAAAGCTTATTGGGTAAATCTGTTTGTCACCACTGTTTCAACTCCATCTGTAGCCATGCTCACATTATTTCAATGTTTATTTAGCCATTAAGTCTTACCTAAATTATGGGTTGCCTTATCTTTACAATTTTGGCCTTTTAGTCCCCTTGCAGTTTGATTGTGGTGTGAAAGTTATGCCCTGCTAGCTGTGTTGCTAATATGCCCTCCTAATTGATTAATTGCCAGATTCAACCCACACCCAACACACAGTATAAAAACAAGGCCTTCCTTACGGGGGAACACATACAGGGGGCTGCACATACAGGGGGTTCTTCCAAAGAAGTGGCGTTCTTAAAATAAGTGGCACTTCCGCTCTTGCCCAATCCACCTGAACATCTTCTTCTCTCTTCACAGGTAAACCTGCGTTTATATCTCCACATACCTTAAAACTGAACATTGCATGACTGCAAAAAAGCTTATTGGGTAAATCTGTTTGTCACCACTGTTTCAACTCCATCTGTAGCCATGCTCACATTATTTCAATGTTTATTTAGCCATTAAGTCTTACCTAAATTATGGGTTGCCTTATCTTTACAATTTTGGCCTTTTAGTCCCCTTGCAGTTTGATTGTGGTGTGAAAGTTATGCCCTGCTAGCTGTGTTGCTAATATGCCCTCCTAATTGATTAATTGCCAGATTCAACCCACACCCAACACACAGTATAAAAACAAGGCCTTCCTTACGGGGGAACACATACAGGGGGCTGCACATACAGGGGGTTCTTCCAAAGAAGTGGCGTTCTTAAAATAAGTGGCACTTCCGCTCTTGCCCAATCCACCTGAACATCTTCTTCTCTCTTCACAGGTAAACCTGCGTTTATATCTCCACATACCTTAAAACTGAACATTGCATGACTGCAAAAAAGCTTATTGGGTAAATCTGTTTGTCACCACTGTTTCAACTCCATCTGTAGCCATGCTCACATTATTTCAATGTTTATTTAGCCATTAAGTCTTACCTAAATTATGGGTTGCCTTATCTTTACAATTTTGGCCTTTTAGTCCCCTTGCAGTTTGATTGTGGTGTGAAAGTTATGCCCTGCTAGCTGTGTTGCTAATATGCCCTCCTAATTGATTAATTGCCAGATTCAACCCACACCCAACACACAGTATAAAAACAAGGCCTTCCTTACGGGGGAACACATACAGGGGGCTGCACATACAGGGGGTTCTTCCAAAGAAGTGGCGTTCTTAAAATAAGTGGCACTTCCGCTCTTGCCCAATCCACCTGAACATCTTCTTCTCTCTTCACAGGTAAACCTGCGTTTATATCTCCACATACCTTAAAACTGAACATTGCATGACTGCAAAAAAGCTTATTGGGTAAATCTGTTTGTCACCACTGTTTCAACTCCATCTGTAGCCATGCTCACATTATTTCAATGTTTATTTAGCCATTAAGTCTTACCTAAATTATGGGTTGCCTTATCTTTACAATTTTGGCCTTTTAGTCCCCTTGCAGTTTGATTGTGGTGTGAAAGTTATGCCCTGCTAGCTGTGTTGCTAATATGCCCTCCTAATTGATTAATTGCCAGATTCAACCCACACCCAACACACAGTATAAAAACAAGGCCTTCCTTACGGGGGAACACATACAGGGGGCTGCACATACAGGGGGTTCTTCCAAAGAAGTGGCGTTCTTAAAATAAGTGGCACTTCCGCTCTTGCCCAATCCACCTGAACATCTTCTTCTCTCTTCACAGGTAAACCTGCGTTTATATCTCCACATACCTTAAAACTGAACATTGCATGACTGCAAAAAAGCTTATTGGGTAAATCTGTTTGTCACCACTGTTTCAACTCCATCTGTAGCCATGCTCACATTATTTCAATGTTTATTTAGCCATTAAGTCTTACCTAAATTATGGGTTGCCTTATCTTTACAATTTTGGCCTTTTAGTCCCCTTGCAGTTTGATTGTGGTGTGAAAGTTATGCCCTGCTAGCTGTGTTGCTAATATGCCCTCCTAATTGATTAATTGCCAGATTCAACCCACACCCAACACACAGTATAAAAACAAGGCCTTCCTTACGGGGGAACACATACAGGGGGCTGCACATACAGGGGGTTCTTCCAAAGAAGTGGCGTTCTTAAAATAAGTGGCACTTCCGCTCTTGCCCAATCCACCTGAACATCTTCTTCTCTCTTCACAGGTAAACCTGCGTTTATATCTCCACATACCTTAAAACTGAACATTGCATGACTGCAAAAAAGCTTATTGGGTAAATCTGTTTGTCACCACTGTTTCAACTCCATCTGTAGCCATGCTCACATTATTTCAATGTTTATTTAGCCATTAAGTCTTACCTAAATTATGGGTTGCCTTATCTTTACAATTTTGGCCTTTTAGTCCCCTTGCAGTTTGATTGTGGTGTGAAAGTTATGCCCTGCTAGCTGTGTTGCTAATATGCCCTCCTAATTGATTAATTGCCAGATTCAACCCACACCCAACACACAGTATAAAAACAAGGCCTTCCTTACGGGGGAACACATACAGGGGGCTGCACATACAGGGGGTTCTTCCAAAGAAGTGGCGTTCTTAAAATAAGTGGCACTTCCGCTCTTGCCCAATCCACCTGAACATCTTCTTCTCTCTTCACAGGTAAACCTGCGTTTATATCTCCACATACCTTAAAACTGAACATTGCATGACTGCAAAAAAGCTTATTGGGTAAATCTGTTTGTCACCACTGTTTCAACTCCATCTGTAGCCATGCTCACATTATTTCAATGTTTATTTAGCCATTAAGTCTTACCTAAATTATGGGTTGCCTTATCTTTACAATTTTGGCCTTTTAGTCCCCTTGCAGTTTGATTGTGGTGTGAAAGTTATGCCCTGCTAGCTGTGTTGCTAATATGCCCTCCTAATTGATTAATTGCCAGATTCAACCCACACCCAACACACAGTATAAAAACAAGGCCTTCCTTACGGGGGAACACATACAGGGGGCTGCACATACAGGGGGTTCTTCCAAAGAAGTGGCGTTCTTAAAATAAGTGGCACTTCCGCTCTTGCCCAATCCACCTGAACATCTTCTTCTCTCTTCACAGGTAAACCTGCGTTTATATCTCCACATACCTTAAAACTGAACATTGCATGACTGCAAAAAAGCTTATTGGGTAAATCTGTTTGTCACCACTGTTTCAACTCCATCTGTAGCCATGCTCACATTATTTCAATGTTTATTTAGCCATTAAGTCTTACCTAAATTATGGGTTGCCTTATCTTTACAATTTTGGCCTTTTAGTCCCCTTGCAGTTTGATTGTGGTGTGAAAGTTATGCCCTGCTAGCTGTGTTGCTAATATGCCCTCCTAATTGATTAATTGCCAGATTCAACCCACACCCAACACACAGTATAAAAACAAGGCCTTCCTTACGGGGGAACACATACAGGGGGCTGCACATACAGGGGGTTCTTCCAAAGAAGTGGCGTTCTTAAAATAAGTGGCACTTCCGCTCTTGCCCAATCCACCTGAACATCTTCTTCTCTCTTCACAGGTAAACCTGCGTTTATATCTCCACATACCTTAAAACTGAACATTGCATGACTGCAAAAAAGCTTATTGGGTAAATCTGTTTGTCACCACTGTTTCAACTCCATCTGTAGCCATGCTCACATTATTTCAATGTTTATTTAGCCATTAAGTCTTACCTAAATTATGGGTTGCCTTATCTTTACAATTTTGGCCTTTTAGTCCCCTTGCAGTTTGATTGTGGTGTGAAAGTTATGCCCTGCTAGCTGTGTTGCTAATATGCCCTCCTAATTGATTAATTGCCAGATTCAACCCACACCCAACACACAGTATAAAAACAAGGCCTTCCTTACGGGGGAACACATACAGGGGGCTGCACATACAGGGGGTTCTTCCAAAGAAGTGGCGTTCTTAAAATAAGTGGCACTTCCGCTCTTGCCCAATCCACCTGAACATCTTCTTCTCTCTTCACAGGTAAACCTGCGTTTATATCTCCACATACCTTAAAACTGAACATTGCATGACTGCAAAAAAGCTTATTGGGTAAATCTGTTTGTCACCACTGTTTCAACTCCATCTGTAGCCATGCTCACATTATTTCAATGTTTATTTAGCCATTAAGTCTTACCTAAATTATGGGTTGCCTTATCTTTACAATTTTGGCCTTTTAGTCCCCTTGCAGTTTGATTGTGGTGTGAAAGTTATGCCCTGCTAGCTGTGTTGCTAATATGCCCTCCTAATTGATTAATTGCCAGATTCAACCCACACCCAACACACAGTATAAAAACAAGGCCTTCCTTACGGGGGAACACATACAGGGGGCTGCACATACAGGGGGTTCTTCCAAAGAAGTGGCGTTCTTAAAATAAGTGGCACTTCCGCTCTTGCCCAATCCACCTGAACATCTTCTTCTCTCTTCACAGGTAAACCTGCGTTTATATCTCCACATACCTTAAAACTGAACATTGCATGACTGCAAAAAAGCTTATTGGGTAAATCTGTTTGTCACCACTGTTTCAACTCCATCTGTAGCCATGCTCACATTATTTCAATGTTTATTTAGCCATTAAGTCTTACCTAAATTATGGGTTGCCTTATCTTTACAATTTTGGCCTTTTAGTCCCCTTGCAGTTTGATTGTGGTGTGAAAGTTATGCCCTGCTAGCTGTGTTGCTAATATGCCCTCCTAATTGATTAATTGCCAGATTCAACCCACACCCAACACACAGTATAAAAACAAGGCCTTCCTTACGGGGGAACACATACAGGGGGCTGCACATACAGGGGGTTCTTCCAAAGAAGTGGCGTTCTTAAAATAAGTGGCACTTCCGCTCTTGCCCAATCCACCTGAACATCTTCTTCTCTCTTCACAGGTAAACCTGCGTTTATATCTCCACATACCTTAAAACTGAACATTGCATGACTGCAAAAAAGCTTATTGGGTAAATCTGTTTGTCACCACTGTTTCAACTCCATCTGTAGCCATGCTCACATTATTTCAATGTTTATTTAGCCATTAAGTCTTACCTAAATTATGGGTTGCCTTATCTTTACAATTTTGGCCTTTTAGTCCCCTTGCAGTTTGATTGTGGTGTGAAAGTTATGCCCTGCTAGCTGTGTTGCTAATATGCCCTCCTAATTGATTAATTGCCAGATTCAACCCACACCCAACACACAGTATAAAAACAAGGCCTTCCTTACGGGGGAACACATACAGGGGGCTGCACATACAGGGGGTTCTTCCAAAGAAGTGGCGTTCTTAAAATAAGTGGCACTTCCGCTCTTGCCCAATCCACCTGAACATCTTCTTCTCTCTTCACAGGTAAACCTGCGTTTATATCTCCACATACCTTAAAACTGAACATTGCATGACTGCAAAAAAGCTTATTGGGTAAATCTGTTTGTCACCACTGTTTCAACTCCATCTGTAGCCATGCTCACATTATTTCAATGTTTATTTAGCCATTAAGTCTTACCTAAATTATGGGTTGCCTTATCTTTACAATTTTGGCCTTTTAGTCCCCTTGCAGTTTGATTGTGGTGTGAAAGTTATGCCCTGCTAGCTGTGTTGCTAATATGCCCTCCTAATTGATTAATTGCCAGATTCAACCCACACCCAACACACAGTATAAAAACAAGGCCTTCCTTACGGGGGAACACATACAGGGGGCTGCACATACAGGGGGTTCTTCCAAAGAAGTGGCGTTCTTAAAATAAGTGGCACTTCCGCTCTTGCCCAATCCACCTGAACATCTTCTTCTCTCTTCACAGGTAAACCTGCGTTTATATCTCCACATACCTTAAAACTGAACATTGCATGACTGCAAAAAAGCTTATTGGGTAAATCTGTTTGTCACCACTGTTTCAACTCCATCTGTAGCCATGCTCACATTATTTCAATGTTTATTTAGCCATTAAGTCTTACCTAAATTATGGGTTGCCTTATCTTTACAATTTTGGCCTTTTAGTCCCCTTGCAGTTTGATTGTGGTGTGAAAGTTATGCCCTGCTAGCTGTGTTGCTAATATGCCCTCCTAATTGATTAATTGCCAGATTCAACCCACACCCAACACACAGTATAAAAACAAGGCCTTCCTTACGGGGGAACACATACAGGGGGCTGCACATACAGGGGGTTCTTCCAAAGAAGTGGCGTTCTTAAAATAAGTGGCACTTCCGCTCTTGCACTTCAGCGATTTGCACAAAGCAAACTATAAAAGACTGCAGGTGACCCCATTTCCTAATCTTATCATCTTCCTCTCTGAAACATGCACTCTTTACCTCTCCTCCTTTTTACAATTGCTGCCTCTCTCCTCAAACTCTCTTTTCTACATCCCTCTGCTCCACCCCACAACCTGTACATATCACCCTCACTTCTCCCCTCCCCCTATTACTGCACTCATCACCTCTTTCTAACTCTAAGTCCACTTGCTAACATACCCCCCAGGATACTGAAGCATGTCCCCTCATACAAATCATATTCTCATATTACCTCCCTCACTCTTCTGCTTCTCCTAATCGCTGGAGATATTTCCCCAAACCCTGGGCCCACTTTATTTAACTGTGCCCAACACACCCATCACCATCACCCTACACCCTCTGGCAGTAGTCGCAATCTACACAATCTAGTCTCCATTCCTCTTCTTGCCAACGCCAGCCTCCCTCTCTCCTGCGCCCTCTGGAACGCCCGCTCTGTCTGCAACAAACTCACTGCTGTTCATGACCTCTTTGTCACTAATTCCTTTAATCTACTTGCTCTCACAGAAACCTGGCTCCACGAATATGACACCCCTTCTCCTGCTTCCCTCTCCCAGGGTGGCCTTCACTGGACTCACTCCCCCAGGCCTAATGGACGCAAGGGAGGTGGAGTGGGATTCCTCCTATCCCCCCACAGCACCTTCCAGGTTATTCACCCTCCTCCCTCTTTTTCACACTCATCATTCGAAGCCCACTGTATACGTCCATTCTCTCCCACTTCCCTAAAAATTGCTGTGATCTACCGGCCCCCTGGACCATTATCGACTTTCCTTGATGAGTTTTCTGCCTGGCTACCCTACTTTCTCTCTTCGGAAATTCCCACAATCCTTCTCGGTGATTTCAACATCCCTGCTAATACAAACATTCCTGCTACTTCTAAACTTCTTAGTCTAACCTCTTCATTTGACCTGAAGCAATGGGTACAGGCTTCTACTCACTCTGATGGCAACACCCTTGACCTTGTATTCTCTTACCTATGCACTCCATGCAACTTCTCAAACAATCCTTTTCTTCTCTCGGACCACCACCTTATTAGTTTCTCTCTCCCCCTGTCTTCCACCACCTTTCCCTCCAATCGCCTAACCGTCACCCGTAGAAACATCCGCAACTTCAACTCCTCTCTCCTCTACTCTGCTACCGACCACCTCTATGACAAAATCTCCCCCCTGTCCTGCCCCAACCAAGCCATATCCATCTACAATAAATCTCTGTCCTCCACCCTGGACAAGCTCGCTCCCCTTACTACACGCAGAATCAGGCCTCGACCCCTACAACCCTGGCAAACAGATGACACTAAAATTCTCAAAAAACGTAGTCGCGCTCTTGAGCGTCTGTGGCACAAGACTAAGTCTCTCAAAGACTTCAACCAATACAAATCTGCCCTCCAAAAATACTATTCTTTCCTCCACACTGCCAAGCAAACCTATTTTACAACTCTTATTAATACCTTCTCATCCAATCCCCGTAAACTCTTCTCTACCTTCAACTCTCTACTTTGTCCTCCACCGCCTCCCCCCACTGATTTAATCACTGCCCAGGAAATCGCTAATCACTTCAAAAACAAGATTGATACAATCCGTGATGAAATCTCCACTCTACAGGTATCTCCCCCAGCTAAGACCCCATGTCAACAGATACAACTGACACTACCTCTATTCAAATCTACTACTCCAGACGAAGTTGCTAAACTCCTTTCTATCGCCCACCTAACTACCTGTCCCCTGGACCCCGTTCCCTCTCAAATGCTACGGTCACCCTCTGACCCCATCCTACACTCTCTAACCCACATCTTCAATCTCTCCCTCACCTCTGGCGTCTTCCCCGATGCTCTAAAACATGCACTGGTCACTCCCATACTCAAAAAACCATCCTTGGACCCTACCAATCTTAACAACCTACGCCCTATCTCCTTGCTCCCCTTTTCCTCTAAACTCCTTGAACGCCTGGTTTACAACCAACTGAGTGACCACCTCATTAAAAACAACCTTCTTGATCCCCTTCAATCTGGATTTCGCCCTCAACACTCCACAGAAACTGCTCTTTTAAAACTCACAAATGACCTACTAACTGCAAAAACCAACGGACACTATTCTGTACTCCTACTTCTGGATCTTTCAGCTGCCTTTGACACGGTTGACCACCCCCTCCTCCTCAAAAAACTTCACTCCATCGGTCTCCGTGACTGTGCTCTTCAGTGGCTCTCATCCTACCTATCCCAACGCACCTTCAGTGTCACTTACAATTCTACTTCCTCCACTCCTCTTCCCTTCTCTGTCGGGGTCCCCCAAGGTTCTGTTCTTGGACCTCTTTTATTTTCAATCTACACCTCTTCCCTGGGTCAGCTGATAGCCTCTCATGGCTTTCAATATCATTTCTATGCTGATGACACACAAATCTATCTCTCCACCCCTCAACTCACTCCATCAGTCTCCTCACGCATCACTAACTTACTAACCGACATATCTGTATGGATGTCACACCACTTCCTCAAACTCAACTTGTCCAAAACCGAGCTTATAATATTTCCTCCCCCACGTGCCTCTTCCCCTGACTTCTCTGTGAAGAGCAATGACAAAACCATCCACCCGTCCCCACATGTCAGGGTGCTAGGTGTTATCCTAGATTCTGAACTCTCCTTTCAGCCCCACATCCAATCACTTTCCAAAGCTTGCCGCCTCAACCTCCGCAACATCTCTAAACTACGTCCCTTTCTAACCAGTGAAACTACAAAGCTCCTGATTCACTCCCTGGTTATCTCTCGCCTCGACTACTGCAACTCCCTCCTCATTGGCTTACCTTTAAATAGACTATCCCCCCTTCAGTCTATCATGAATGCTGCTGCCAGACTCATCCACCTTACAAACCGATCAGTGTCTGCTACCCCTCTCTGCCAATCCCTCCATTGGCTGCCACTCGCCCAACGAATTAAATTCAAAATACTAACAATAAGTTACAAAGCCATCCACAACTGTGCCCCCAGCTACATCACTAACCTAGTCTCAAAATACCAACCTAAACGCCATCTCCGTTCCTCCCAAGATCTCCTGCTCTCTAGCTCCCTCATCACCTCCTCCCATATCCGCCTCCAGGACTTCTCCCGAGCCTCGCCCATCCTCTGGAATTCCCTACCCCAATCTGTCAGACTGTCTCCAAATTTATCCACTTTTAGGCGATCCCTGAAGACTTTCCTCTTCAGAGAAGCCTATCCTGCCTCCATCTAACAACTGCATTATTTTCTCCATTAGCTCATCCCCCACAGCTATTACCCTTTTGTATAACTTGACCCTCCCTCCTAGATTGTAAGCTCTAACGAGCAGGGCCCTCTGATTCCTCCTGTATTGAATTGTATTGTACTTGTACTGTCTGCCCTAATGTTGTTGTAAAGCGCTGCGTAAACTGTCGGCGCTATATAAATCCTGTATAATAATAAAATAATAATAATAACTGTAAATAGTCTAGCTGCCTGACTGTGGTACTAATAGGATCAAAAGAACACCAGTAATTTTCTTTAAAATACTGTAACAAGACAAGCCTGCCTGTCAGTAAGAAGATAACAGATAGCTGAACACTGTGAGCAGGACGCACTGCACTAAATGTAAATAGTCTAGCTGCCTGACTGTGGTACTAATAGGATCAAAAGAACACCAGTAATTTTCTTCAAAATGCTGTAACAAGACAAGCCTGCCTGTCAGTAGGAATATAACAGGAACGGATCTAGCTGAACACTGTGAGCAGGACGCACTGCACTAAATGTAAATAGTCTAGAAGATAACAGGAATGGATCTAGCTAAACTGAATACAGTGTATATATATATATATGCAACACCTGGGATGCATATATATACACAATACACTTTAAGTGCAGCTAACTGACTGACTGTCCTGCCTAATCTAGCTAACTCAAATGAAATGACACTGTCTCTCTCTCTCTCTAAGCACACCGGAACACACTGCACAGGGCCGCCGTGCAGGCGGCCTTATATAGTGTGGGGCGTGTACTAAATCCCCTGAGCCATAATTGGCCAAAGCCTCCTTGGCTTTGGCCAATTATGGCTCTCTGTTAAGGCGGCGCTGTGATTGGCCAAGCATGCGGGTCATAGTGCATGCTTGGCCAATCATCAGCAAGCAATGCACTGCGATGCCGCAGTGAATTATGGGCCGTGACGCGCCACACGAATTTGGCGCGAACGGCCCATATCGTTCGCAATTCGACGAACGATCGAACAGCCGATGTTCGAGTCGAACATGGGTTCGACTCGAACACGAAGCTCATCCCTAAAAGTGATCTATTGTGGATCACTTTGCAGAGGCAGTTTGCAAGTAGGGTTGTACCAATACCACTTTTTTAAGACAGAGTACAAGTACCGATACTTTTTTCAAGTACTCGTCGATACAAATACTTTTTTTAATGTCATGTGACAGTGGACTGTGTCAGTAGTTTTTGATTTTTATTTTATTTTTTTTTTACAATTTTATTATTTATTATTTTTTACAATTTTTTTTTGTTATTATTATTTTTTTTTACAATGCTTTCTCTTTTTTTTTTGGGGGGGGTGTCAGTGTTTTTTTTTTTTTTAACAATTTTATATTTTAAATATTTATTACAATTTTTTTTTATTATTATGATTTTTTTTATCAGCCAACCCCTGACATCTCCCCTTTGAGAAAGGGAAAGGGACTGAGGATGCAGATTCCCCAGTCCCTTTCTCTGCAGCCTCAGCTGCACTGAAAATGATTGACCATCCTGGCAGATCCGGGACAGGGGGGACCAAAGGAGGACAGAGGGGGATCGGAGGAGCATGGAGGACATAGAGGGGTACCGGAGGAGCAAGGAGGACTGAAGGAGCATGGAAAACATGGAGGGGGATCGGAGGAGCATGGAGGACATGGTGGGGTACCGGAGGAGCACGGAGGACACCGAGGGGGACTGAAGGAGCATGGAGAACATAGAGGGGGGACCGGAGGAGCACAGAGGACAAGGAGGGGGACTGGGGGAGCACGGAAGACATGGGAGGGACCGGAGGAGCACAGAGGACATTGAGGGGGACTGGAGGAGCACGGAGGACACAGAGGGGGACTGGAGGAGCACAGGGGATATGGAGAGGGACTGGAGGAGGACCGGAGGAGCACACAGAGGAGGGCACGTAGAAGGACACAGGGGACAGTCAGGGATGATCGGTGTGGCGGTGGGGGGAGTTACAAGCACCAATCTCCCTGTATAGATCTCAATAAAGCATCTGAAAGCAGAGGGTGGGGGGGGGAAGCAGCTGTTAGCTGCTTTATTGAAATCTATACAGGGAGATTGGTGCTTGTAACTCCCCCCCCCCACCGCACTGATCACCCCTGACAGCCCAGGTATCGGGTCAAGCATCAGAGCATTTGCAGGAGTAAGAGTACTCCTGCAAATGCTCGGTATCGGCACCCATACCGATACTAGTATCGGTATTGGTGCAACCTTATTTGCAAGCATTCAGAAAAAGATACTGCATTTGGCTTGTGGCTGGGGCAACTGTGACTTTAATTGGTAAGTTTGATGGGCTGCCTGTGAAACTTGACATGTCTTGAGGGGGCCCGAGAAAATGTTTGCCTAGGGTCCAATCAATATTAAAGACAACCCTGACACTACCAAACAGGTCTTTCATATTGAGAGGAATAACTCCATATTGCTTATGCTGCTGACCTGTTCCTGTGTTAAAGCTTGACTTCAAGAATTTTTAAAGCTTAAGTCTTAAAAAAAAAAGACAACAATTCTGACTGCAATACTCAACTCCTCTCCTGCACTGTCACATTGTGTTTAGGAATATACTCAATGTCATGGCATTTCATATATTTTAAAAGTCACATTGAAAGGTATGTATAACACATATCTAAAATGCAGTTCAGAAATTACTAAGATTAACACATCAGTGATACATTTTGAAAGACAGTTAAACTTTAACAAATGCTTTGTTAAAAATCTATTAAATATAGAGTATTAACAGAAGCTCTGCTTCATGCTGAATTAAATATAGATGTTGTACACTGGTTTCCAAAACTGTGTTCATTTCAAATTGTTTGCTATGGTTTATTAGAATTTTCTTTATTTATATCCCTTAAAAAATAGGGTAGGTGAAATAGGTTCACTGTGATAACATAAAAGTGCTCCATCCTTTGAGAAGAGAAGTGTAACCAAAATTCTTTTTTTTTTTTTACAGCATGGGGAAAGGTGAGACTCACTGTCATGGTTTCCTGCTGCCTATATTCATGTCTGAATGACTTACTTTTAGTTCTGATGGTTGGTGCCACTGAGTGCAGAAAGTGCAGAGGGGACATTTATCAGAGACATGTTGTATAGTAATAAAAAAGACTTTTTTATTATACTGAACAAAAAAATAACGTTTGCCTTTACATGCAGTCATAGACTTCTTTTTCCAGTGACTGGTGCCATAAATCTGAAGGGTGATAGTAATTAACCACTTCAGCCCCGGAAGGATTTACCCCCTTCCTGACCAGAGCACATTTACAATTTGGCACTGCATCGCTTTAACTGCTAATTACGTGGTCATGCAATGCTGTACCCAAACTAAATTTGTGTCCTTTTCTTCCCACAAATAGAGCTTTCTTTTGATGGTATTTGATCACCTCTGCGGTTTTTATTTTTTGCGCTATAAATGGAAAAAGACCGAAAATTAAAAAAAAATAAAAGATATTTTCTACTTTTTGTTATAAAAAAAATCCAATAAACTCAATTTTAGTCATACATTTAGGCAAAAATGTATTCGGCCACATGTCTTTGGTAAAAAAAATGTCAATAAGCGTATATTTATTGGTTTGCGCAAAAGTAATAGCGTCTACAAGCTAGGGTACATTTTCTGGAATTTAAACATCTTTTAGTTTATGACTGCCTATGTCATTTCTTGAGGTGCTAAAATGGCAGGGCTGTACAACCCCCCCCCCCCCCAAATGACCCCATTTTGGAAAGTAGACACTCCAAGGAAATTGCTGAGAGGCATGTTGAGCCCATTGAATATTAATTTTTTTTGTCCCAAGTGATTGAATAATGACAAAAAAAAAAATTACAAAAAGTTGTCACTAAATGATATATTGCTCACACAGGCCATGGGCATATGTGGAATTGCACCCCAAAATACATTTAGCTGCTTCTCCTGAGTATGGGGATACCACATGTGTGGGACTTTTTGGGAGCCTAGCCGCGTACGGGCCCCGAAAACCAATCACCACCTTCAGGATTTCAAAGGGTGTAAATTTTGGATTTCACTCTTCACTGCCTATCACAGTTTGAGAGGCCATGGGATGCCCAGGTGGCACAAACCCCCCCAAATGACCCCATTTTGGAAAGTAGACACCCCAAGCTATTTGCTGAGAGGCATGGTGAGTATTTTACAGCTCTCATTTGTTTTTGAAAATGAAGAAAGACAAGAAAAAATTTTTTTTTTTCTTTTTTCAATTTTCAAAACTTTGTGACAAAAAAAGTGAGGTCTGCAAAATACTCACTATACCTCTCAGCAAATAGCTTGGGGTGTCTACTTTCCAAAATAGGGTCATTTGGGGGGGGGTTTGTGCCACCTGGGCATTCCATGGTCTCCGAAACTGTGATAGGCTGCGAAGAGTGAAATAAAAAATGTACACCCTTAGAAAGCCTGAAGGCGGTGCTTGGTTTTCGGGGTCCCGTACGCGGCTAGGCTCCCAAAAAGTCTCACACATGTGGTATCTCCATACTCAGGAGAAGCAACAGAATGTATTTTGGGGTGTAATTTCACATATTCCCATGGCATGTTTGAGCAATATATCATTTAGTGACAACTTTGTGCAAAAAAAAAAAAAAAATTTGTCTCTTTCCCGCAACTTGTGTCACAATATAAAATATTCCATGGACTCGACATGCCTCTCAGCAAATAGCTTGGGGTGTCTACTTTCCAAAATGGGGTAATTTGGGGGGGGGTTTGAACTGTCCTGGCAATTTATGCACAACATTTAGAAGCTTATGTCACACATCACCCACTCTTCTAACCACTTGAAGACAAAACCCTTTCTGACACTTTTTGTTTACATGAAATAATTATTTTTTTTTGCAAGAAAATTACTTTGAACCCCCAAACATTATATATTTTTTTTAAAGCAAATGCCCTACAGATTAAAATGGTGGGTGTTTAATTTTTTTTTTCACACAGTATTTGCGCAGCGATTTTTCAAACGCATTTTTGGGGGAAAAAACACACTTTTTAAAATTTTAATGCACTAAAACACACTATATTGCCCAAATGTTTGATGAAATAAAAAAGATGATCTTAGGCCGAGTACATGGATACCAAACATGACATGCTTTAAAATTGCGCACAAACGTGCAGTGGCAACAAAATAAATACCTTTTTAAAAGCCTTTAAAAGCCTTTACAGGTTACCACTTTAGATTTACAGAGGAGGTCTACTGCTAAAATTACTGCCCTCGATCTGACCTTCACGGTGATACCTCACATGCATGGTGCAATTGCGGTTTACATTTGACGCCAGACCGACGTTTGCGTTCGCCTTAGCGCGAGAGCAGGGGGGGCAGGGGTGCTTTTTTTTTTTCTTTATTATTTTTTTGCTTTTTTATCTTATTGTTAAACTGTTCCTTTCATTTTTTTTTAATCATTTTTATTGTTATCTCAGGGAATGTAAATATCCCCTATGATAGCAATAGGTAGTGACAGGTACTCTTTTTTGAAAAAATTGGGGTCTATTAGACCCTAGATCTCTCCTCTGCCCTCAAAGCATCTGACCACACCAAGATCGGTGTGATAAAATGCTTTCCCAATTTCCCAATGGCACTGTTTACATCCGGCGAAATCTAAGTCATTACATGCTCGTAGCTTCTGGTTTCTTAGGCCATAGAGATGTTTGGAGCCACTCTGGTCTCTGATCAGCTCTATGGTCAGCTGGCTGAATCACCAGCTGCATTCTCAGGTTCCCTGTTGAGACAGGAGAGCCAGAGAAAAACACGGAAGATGGTGGGGGGGGCACTCCCTCCCACTGCTTGTAAAAGCAGTCTAGAGGCTAATTAGCCGTTAGGATTGCTTTTACATGAAAGCCGACCGCTGGCTGAAAAGAATGATACCAAGATGATACCTAAACCTGCAGGCATCATTCTGGTATAACCACTCAAAATCGTGAATTGCGTACGTGAAGACAAAAAAATGGTTAACAATAAAACACAGTAAACGGTAAAGTATAAAAAATTGCATACCTGAAAAGCAAACGTGATAAAACATAATAAAAATAAAACATTGAAGAATAGAATACAGTAAAAAAGAGCAGAACAATAGAGAGAGAATAGAGAGAGAGAGAGAACAATAAAACGACAACTATTTTTTTTTATTTTATATATATATATATATATATATATATATATATTTTTTACACTTTTTTTTGTAACTAACTTAAAAGAAACTCCTGATGCCCACCAGACAAAGAGGAAGAAGCAAGGGCCCATTCCACTGAGGTCATAGCGTCCTGATGACCAATAATGGTGTACAGGGAACTGACGTCCGCTGTAACCAAAAAGGTGGTGGAAGAGGAACAATTCAAAGATTCTAAAATCTGAATAATGTGCTTCGTGTCTTTCAGAAAAGCTGGCGTTTTCATAACTAGAGGCTGCAAAAAGAAGTCGATATACTGTCCTAACCTAGCTGAAACAGAATCAATCCCATTAACTATGGGTCTGCCTGGGGGATTATTGACATCCTTATGAAGAGGTAACCAGAGTAACATCATTAAACAGAGAAGAACTCATTACTGATTCCGTTAAGGCTTTTACTGGAGAGAATCAAAATTTTAAAATGGTATTGGATTACAATATCCAATACCGTAAGTTTGAAAAGATTATCCAAAAAAATTGGTCAATCTTGAAGCAAGATAAAATCCTTGGCCCGACATTACCAGAACGTCCTCAGTTTGTTTATAAAAAAGCCCCTACCCTAAGGGACCGTTTAGCCCCGGGTGTCCTTAATCCACCAGTCCCTGCCTCCGATAGGCTTTTCTCTTTCCTTGGTGGTTTCTATGCGTGTGGAAGATGCGTGCCTTGTAGACACGCAAAAGGAAATGTTAAGAAACGGAAAAAATTCTTAGCTTCGGCCACAAACAAAGAGTATGACATTAAACAACTCATCACATGTGACACCGTAGGAGTTGTCTACATGCTGGAGTGTAATTGTGGACTGCAGTATGTTGGTAGAACGTCAAGACCACTACATGTCAGAATAGCTGAACATGTCAATAACATTAAAAAAGGCCTTAAGACTCATAACGTGTCAAGACACTTTAAGGCCTTTCACCAACAGAATCCTAAAGTCCTAAAATTCTGGGGCATAGAAAGGGTTACGAAGCACTGGAGAGGAGGTAACTTCATTAGACAACTGAGTAAGAGAGAGTCTTATTGGATATACGAGACAAAAGTACTCTGCCCTGAAGGGTTAAACGTAGAATTTGACACTAACTGTTTTATATCTGATCGGTAATATATGTGGTAATTTTATAAATTTAAAAAAAAACTTTTTATTAATTTTGAACAATTATAATGAATTTAATGATGTTTTACTATCTGATAAATTTGTTGTTGTCTTGGTTTTATAAGAGCAGTCGATGGCCGCGGATGATATTGGAATGTTTATTAATATTCTTTTTATGATCCAATTGGAAAGCATATTTTAATATGTATAATGAGCAATTATGTTTGTTCATATAGTATCCCCCTTTTTTGTGTTCCATTATATGTATAACTTAATTTGGTTCTATCAGTGTACTCACAATGAGTTCCGTTTTAGTACATGTCTCTTATGGAGACACTTCCGGATTCTCCTTCCTGTTTTGCGAGTGCGCCGTTTTAGGTTGTTTTCCATTACCATGGTTACTTACCTCAATAAAGCGCGGGTGCCCACGTAGTCCATTCATCTGCTGAAGTCCCCGCCCACTGGGACGCAACGCATCCAGAACGAGACGTCGTGACGTCACCCGCGGCCACCGCGCATGCTCTATTCCTTCTGTGTATACACACCACCGCTTGTTGCTGTTTTACTGGCACTTGAGAAGTGCTAGCTATGTAAGTGTATTTCTTAGCTTTTTAATAAATTGTTTTGCAAACGGAGAGCACTATATGTTGTCACTCTTTCATTATATATATCATTGGAATATCTGGAATTTTCCACCCGGTGTGTGACGGAGCTCTTGGTCCCTGATTCTGAACACCATCCACTTATATGACCCGTAAGGGAAGGCTTGCATGACCCTCTGTCATTAAAGGGTCCTGGTCGTCAGGTGAGAGGCTATTTCAGATACCGGTGAAGGGCACATCAGTCACCCATATCAGCATGACATCACGATCACTTGGTGGAATTTCTTAATAGATTTTTACAAAGTTTTTTACGGACTTTTTTGGACTTTTGATTTGTATCTAAAATGTTTCTATTTTATGCTGTATGAGGATTTACTCTTTCAACTGCAATTAATATCCCTTGATGTTTAGTTCAGCTTACTCAGCGCTGCACCATTTTTTACATTTTATTTAAGGGATTTGATTGATTGACCCTGGTGTTCAGCTGCTTATTGTCATACACGCGCTGATTTCTTTCCTATTTTGCCACCTCACCAGCCTGAACTGCACTTATGGGACTCGCCACGTCACCAAGTGTTACTGCAGTGCTGGTTTGACTACGACTGGGGTGTACTAGGCCGCTGGTGCTTGCCAGTTCACCAAAACACTACCAAAAAAACTGTTAGCGATCGCAGGGATCAGGCCTGACTCTGCGAAGGCTGCAGTTATGCTTTTAGTGTTTTGTAAGTGACAGTGATCGATCGATACTGCACTTGGGTGGGCTGGGCTGGGCCGGGCGGAGGGGCAAAACACAGGTGCTAGCAGGTATCTGGGCTGATCCCGCTAACACTGCGTTTTTGGGAACCCTAAACTGCTGGGGACGCTAGTATAGATCTGATCGGATCAGATATTGATCCGTTCAGATACTATACCACTAAGGGAGGTGTACAGTGTGTGCGTGGGTGTTAGCGGTACTGGCGCTAACCTGACGCTGCCTGGGGCTGGTGCTTGCCAGTTCACCAAAATGCTACCAAAAAAAATGTTAGCGATCGCAGGGATCAGGCCTGACTCTGCGAACGCTGCAGTTATGCATTTAGTGTTTTGTAAGTGACAGTGATCGATCAATACTGCACTTGGGTGGGCTGGGCTGGGCCGGGCGGAGGGGCAAAATGCAGGTGCTAGCAGGTATCTGGGCTGATCCCGCTAACACTGCGTTTTTGGGAACCCTAAACTGCTGGGGACGCTAGTATAGATCTGATAGGATCAGATATTGATCCGTTCAGATACTATACCACTAAGGGAGGCGTATGCTGCGTGCGTGTGTGTTAGCGCTAACCTGACGCTGTCTGGCGCGATGCATATCACCGCCGGGCGATCAGGGGGCTAAACCTTTATTCAGTAATAACCGGCGGGTGCCCTGACACTATAAAAAATAAATGAACTAACCAGCGTCACCTGTAATGGTTATACAGTGATCAGTGGTGAAAGGGTTAACTAGGGGGAAATCAAGGGGTTAAAACATTTATTAGGTAGTATATGGGGGTCCCTGTCGCTATAAAACGCTGACGGCGAACCTAAATGTTTACCTCCCTAACTAGCGTCACCAGTGACACTAATACAGTGATCAGAAAAATGATCGCTTATCGACACTGGCGACGGGGGGTGATCAAGGGGTTAAAACTTTATTGGGGGGGGTTAGGGGGGTATCCTAGACCTAAAGGGGGCTAACAATAACTGCCCTACCACACTAACTGTCACAAACTGACACCAATGCAGTAATCAGAAAAAAAAAAACTGCTTGGTGTCAGTGTGACGGGGGGGGGGGGTGATGGGGGGGGGGATCGGGGCTGTAATGTGTGCCTGGCATGTTCTACTGTGTGTGTGTGTGTTGTGCACTTACATTACAATCTTCTCTCCTCGACGCCGGAACGGAAAATACCGAGCCGAGGAGAGATGACATCATTTCCTCTGCCTCTGTGTACTATACAGAGGCAGGGAAATGATCCCATTGGCTGGGAGCGATCGGGAGGGGGGGGCCAGGTACGTGATTCTGCCTGCCCGTGCCATTCTGCCGACCTACATCGTTGTGAGGCGGTCGGCAAGTGGTTAAAGAATTATCTCTCCAACACAGACAGAGTCTATGGGGTTAATTTACTAAAGGCAAATAGACTGTGCCATTTGCAAAGTGAAGGTGCACTCTGCAAGAGCAGCTGCTCCAGAGCTTAGTAAATGCGAAGAAGCTCTGCTGACTCCCATCATCCAATCATGTGCAAGCAAAAATGCTGTTTTTTAATATGTGATTGGGTACTCTTTACAAAGTGAAGCTTTTTTTCTGCAATTCAACCATCATCATAGTGGCTTAGTGGTTAGCACTTCTGCCTTGCAGCACTGGAATCCCTTATTCAGAGCCTAGTCAGCACACTATCTGCATGGAGTTTGAATGTTTTCTCTGTGCTTGTGTGGGTTTCCATTCCACAGACATGCTGCTAGGTTAATTGTCTCCTGTCTGATAGCCATCATTTGTTGTAAGCTCCTTGCGGACAGGGACTAATATGAGTGTACATTGGGACCCTTACTTTTTAACCTATTCATAAATGATATAGAGTTTGGTTTCAAAAGTACCATTTCAGTGTTTGCAGATGACACCAAACTTACAGGATGTCTTCAACTTGAAAGCAGACATTAAAGTAATTTAAGGTAAAAATAACAAACATTTTATACTTGCCTCCTCTGTGCAGTGGTTTTGTGCAGAGCATCCCCCTCTTCTCGGGTCCCTCTTAGGTGCTCCTAGTCCCTCCCTCCTGTTGAGCGCCGTCACAGCAGGCAGCTTGCTATGGGGCACCCAAGCCAAGCCACAGCTTTCTGTCTCCTTTCAGACACTGAGCCGCGGCCCGCTCTCCGCCCCTTTCTCTCCGCCCTTTTCTCTCCTTATTGGCTGACTGACTTTGAGAGCAGTGGGAGCCAATAGCGTCGGGCATCTGTCTCAGCCAATGAGGAGGGGAGTCCCGGGCAGCTGAGACACTCCTGCAACATTGCTGGATCTAGATGGGGCTTGGGAAAGTATTAGAGGGGCTGAGGGTGGCTGCTGCAAACAGAAGACTTTTTATCTTAATGCATAGAATGTGTTAAAGAGGAAGTAAACCCTGATGGGTTTTACTTCCTCTTTTGTTCCCTGCAAACTCTGCAAAGTAAAAGCATAATGGGCTAGTATGCATTGCACACTAGCCCATTAGGTGGCACTTACCTGCAAACGAAGCCCGCGCTGTCCCCGCTGGAGGCCGCATCCATCTTCGCCCCTCTTCCTTCCGGGAGCTTGCTGACTCTGGCTGTGTAACTGGCCGGAGCCGCATAACGTTACTCCCGCACATGCACGCCGGAGCCGCCGGAAAGAAACAACACGGAGGGTCGTTTCCTCACAGCGCATGTGCCTATGACATCATCGGTGCACTACAAGGTAAATATCTTCTAAATGGCGCACGTTTAGGAAATATTTACAGTACCTATAGGTAAGCCTTACCTATAGGTACACGTTCTAAAAAAGGGTCTACAACCCTTCTGCCTTTACAACCACTTTAATGCACTGTTTTATTGGGCAACTACTGTAGGTGGCAAATGAGGTTTAATGTTAATAAATGTAAAGTTATTCACTTGGGGTGCTAAAAACATGCATGCACCATACATTCTGGGAAGAGAACAGCTAGGGGAGCCAATAGCTGAGAAGGATCTGGGTGATCTGGTAGATCATGGATTTAATAATAGCATGTAATGCTAAGCTGCAGTTTCTTAAATTAGTTCTTGCATTAATAGAGATATAGGGGTTGATTTATTAAAGCCAAATAGACTGTGCAAAGTGTAGTTGTCCTCTGCAACTGCAGTTGCTCCAGAGCTATAGTAAATGAGGTAAGGCTTCACTTTGCAAAGAGCACCCTATCACATGCAAGGAAAATAAAAATAACAACATTTTTGCTTGCACATGATTGGATGATGAAAGTACAGCAGAGCTTCTGCTCATTTACTAAGCTCTGGAGCAACTGCACTTGCAAAGTGCAACTGTACTTTGCAAAGTGCAACCTCTTTTTGCCTTTAGTAAATCAACCCCAATGCATACCTGCATTACACACACCAACTCAGAACACATATGGCATTCTGAATTGGGCCTTACCACAACGGGTAGATGTGAAATCAGCCTCCAGATTTTTTATCATAAATTTCTCATTTACAGTTTTACAGTTTGGCAAAAGGCACAATTTAAAATTTACAAATATTTGTAATTGTTTTACAAAGTGCAGTTTTATCTTTTAGATTTAGTAAGTTATGTGTTTCTATGCACTAATAATGATTTTAATGCATTTTTATTGAAAATATAATTTTGATAAATATTTGCAAAACTTTTATGGAACCTATAAAATCATTAGAATCATCTTATTATTCTAGCGATCCTGTGTTTTCCAAAAATGTGTGGTTTGAAAGATGTTATATAAACTCTGAAAGATGTAAGTTAAACAAGTGAAAAATTGCAAAAATGCTCTTGCCACCTAAGGTACAATATGGAAAGCAGGGTTCAGTAACAAAAGGCATCTAAGGCTAATAAATGTATTTATTTCAAATAGAGGGCAAATCTTCCAATGGGTGTGGTTGATCTGATGACAATGTTTGTTCAAGAAAAATCTTCCAGCATTTTCAGTTTCTTAATTTTTTCAGTTTCAGGTTTACCATTTGAGATTTTCAGTTTCAGAACCTCCTTTATCAGAACCACCCTCCCATTTTCTTCTAAGACCCTCTCTCCCTTCCTCATGTTTTCTACCCATCCTCTCCTTTAAGTTCCCCCACACATTACCATCCTCCTGTTTACTCTTCTGAGATATGCCTCTACTAGCTGGCCTTCATAGTGGTTGCCAGCCGCTTTGTTTGTAACAGGGTTATTGTTTAACCTAAGCATTATTCTGATCATAATTATTCTATACCACATTGCACTTTTATGTTAATACATTGCAATTATCTGCCTTCCTTTCGAGTAAAAAGTTATTTAAAAAAAAAAAAAATAATAGGAGTTATAATCCTTCCCCATTCTGTCCAAACAAGAGAAAAAATTTCAACTTGACATAAACTTTAATTATAAATGGAGTCCAGAAGAAATTCCTCATAAAATAGTTACATTTTCACATACAAAATAAAAAAAGGATTTTCTTCTCACCATAAAATCCTTTTCTTAGAGTTTATTGAAGGACACAGGGTTTTAAAACAGTTGGGCTGCCACCTACAGGAAGATTTGGATACTGACAAACAAAAAACAGTGATCAGCTGGTATAACTGCTTTATTACTGAGCTTCTTTTTTTTTTTTTTTTTTTTTTTTTTTACTGATTGTATGGTTTTAAATGTGCATTAATAAAAGTGATTTTTTTAAAATCTATAAATGTTGTGTGCCCATAAAGTCCATGGACTGCAGTCCAAAATCTAAATGTCTGGTTTCTAGTAATTAGAATGCAGCAACGGGTACCCACAGTACCACCCAGGGGTTTCTGGTTGTCTACTTAACATTGTATTCAGTGTTGCTTTGTTAAGGCCCAGAAGGGGCCTTAACAAGAACATAAACATAAATGAGTATGACTTGTATCCTTCAATGAACTCCAGGTAAAAGATTTTACAGTCAGTGCAAAAGAACGCAAGATTCAGAGACTCTTGTAACATTGAAAAGCAGACCAACTGAGGGGGGACACAGCAAACAAAATGCTAAGAGGGCCTCAAAGAGCTGCCTTAAGGACCCAATGCCCACAACTGGTATCAGATGAGACCTGAACATCCACATGGTAAAACTCAGAGAATGTGTGACATAATAGTAGAATCTGAAATATTCCTGATAGGTTCAAAATGTGTTTTTTGAAGTGATGAAAGTACCAAATTTTAAGCCACATGGAAGACCCCCTGTACAACAGTCTTAATCAAAGAACTGGAGGCTAGCTGTATTTGAAAAAGGTGCTAAGATTTTCCCCTTGATGGTACTCAGGGCCAAATGCTAGTCCAGGCCTGATTTTAAAAAGTCAGAATTCATCCCACAGAGTATGTTCTCCATGTATGATGGTTCTCCAAGTATGTTCTCCATGTGTGATGGTAAACCTGGTTGAAAGTGGACTTCCTAGCTTTTAACATTTTAGGAATAACAGATTTGAAAATGCCCCTGTCCTCAAAACTTTAGCTTCAACATCCATGCAGTTCAACCCAGGCACAGTGTAGCAGGGTGGTAAACTTTACCTTGGGAAAGAACATGTGAACAATCTGCAAGAGCCCACAGAGCATCTGCCAGAAATCTGATCAGGTTACAGTATCACATCTGCATAGGTCAATTCAGAGCTATCAGAATAATCATAATGCTCCCTATCTTGCAGAGTAAATAATGAAGGAATTCCAGGGGAGATCAGGTTATATTGATCCCAGAGAGCCAACTGAGCATCCACTGCTTCCACCAAAGGATCTCTGCATCTGGAGACAAATTTGTCCAGTTTGTTTTTGAACCTGGAGGCCAGGAGGTTCTCACTGGGCATACCCCACTTGTGACACAGGTTTTCTTCCACAAAAAAAACTTGTGTCACAGGTTGTAACTAGGGACGTGCTTCGTGTTCGAGTTGAACCCATGTTCGACTCGAACATCGTCTGTTCGGTTGCTCGCCGAATTGCGAAAGATATGGGCCGTTCGCGCCAAATTCGAGTGGCGCGTCACGGGCCATAATTCACTGCGGCATCGCAGTGCATTGCTGGCTGATGATTGCCCAAGCATGTACTATGACCCTCATGCTTGACCAATCAAAGCGCCGTCTGTACAGAGAGCTGTAATTGGCCAAAGCCAGGGTGGCTTTGGCCAATTATGGCTCAGGGGGTTTAGTACACGCCCCACACTATATAAGGCCGACGGCATGGCGGCCCTGTGTAGTGTGTTCTGGCATTCAGATAGAGTGATAGAGAGAGAGAGACAGACAGTGTCATTTGATTTAAGTCACATAGATTAGGCAGGACAGTCAGTCAGTTAGCTGCACTTACAGTGTATTGTGTATATATATGCATCCCAGGTGTTGTGTATATATATATATATATATATATATATATATATATATATATATATATATATATATATACATACACTGTATTCAGTTTAGCTAGATATGTTCCTGTTATTATCTTCCTACTGACAGGCAGGCAGGTGTTGTTACAGTATTTACAGCTACCTGAAGAAAATTGCTGGTGTTCTTCTGATCCTATTAGTACCACAGTCAGGCAGCTACAGTATTTACAGTTAGTGTAGTGCATCCTCAGCACAGTGTTCAGCTAAAGCTACCTGTAGAAAATTGTTGGTGTTTTTCTGATCCTATCACTACCGCAGGCAGCTACATTATTTACAAGTTAGTGTAGTGCGACCTCTGCACAGTGTTCAGCTAATGCTACAAGTTAGTGTAGTGCAACCTCAGCACAGTGTTCAGCTAAAGCTACAAGTTAGTGTAGTGTGACCTCTGCACAATGTTCAGCTAAAGCTACAAGTTAGTGTAGTGCGACCTCTGCACAGTGTTCAGCTAAAGCTACAAGTTAGTGTAGTGAGACCTCTGCACATTGTTCAGCTAAAGCTACAAGTTAGTGTAGTGTGACCTCTGCACAGTGTTCAGCTAAAGCTACCTGTAGAAGACTGGTGGTGTTTTTCTGATCCTATCGCTACCGCAGGCAGCTACATTATTTACACGTTAGTGTAGTGCGACCTCTTCACAGTGTTCAGCTAAAGCTACCTGTAGCAGGTTGGTGGTGTTTTCCTGATCCTATCACTACCGCAGGCATCTACATTATTTACAAGTTAGTGTAGTGCATCCCCTGCACAGTGTTCAGCTAAAGCTACAAGTTAGTGCAGTGCAACCTCTGCACAGTATTCAGCTAAAGCTACAAGTTAGTGTAGTGCAACCTCTGCACAGTGCTCAGCTAAAGCTACAAGTTAGTGTAGTGCGACCTCTGCACAGTGTTCAGCTAAAGCTACAAGTTAGTGTAGTGCATCCCCTGCACAGTGTTCAGCTAAAACTACAACTTAGTGTAGTGCAACCTCTGCACAGTGTTCAGCTAAAGCTACAAGTTAGTGTAGTGTGACCTCTGCACAGTGCTCAGCAAAGCTACAAGTTAGTGTAGTGCAACCTCTGCACAGTGTTCAGCTAAAGCTACCTGTAGAAGGTTGGTTGTGTTTTCCTGATCCTATCACTACCACAGGCAGCTACATTATTTACAAGTTAGTGTAGTATGTCCTCTGCACAGTGTTCAGCTAAAGCTACAAGTTAGTGTAGTGCAACCTCTGCACAGTGCTCAGCTAAAGCTATAAGTTAGTGTAGTGCGACCTCTGCACAGTGTTCAGCTAAAGCTATGAGTTAGTGTAGTGCGACCTCTGCACAGTGTTCAGCTAAAGCTACAAGTTAGTGTAGTGTGACCTCTGCACAGTGTTCAGCTAAAGCTACAAGTTAGTTTTTTGCGACCTCTGCACAGTGTTCAGCTAAAGCTACCTGTAGAAGATTGGTGGTGTTTTTCTGATCCTATCACTACCGCAGGCAGCTACATTATTTACACGTTAGTGTAGTGCGACCTCTGCACAGTGTTCAGCTAAAGCTACCTGCAGAAGGTTGGTGGTGTTTTTCTGATCCTTTCACTACCGCAGGCAGCTACATTATTTACACGTTAGTGTAGTGTGACCTTTGCACAGTGTTCAGCTAAAGCTACAAGTTAGTTTTTTGCGACCTCTGCATGGTGTTCAGCTAAAGCTACCTGTAGAAGATTGGTGGTGTTTTTCTGATCCTATCACTACCGCATGCAGCTACATTATTTACACGTTAGTGTAGTGTGACCTCTGCACAGTGTTCAGCTAAAGCTACCTGTAGAAGGTTGATGGTGTTTATCTGATCCTATCACTACTGCAGGAAGCTAAATTTTTTTTTCAAGGTCTGAACTGTCTGTGCCATTATCTCAGGACATGTGTTGACTGTTCCTTCAGCAGGAGGTTGCCCAGATGTTACACAATAGGTGAAAAGTACAAGGGCTAGAACTGTGCTAAATATATGTGATGTGGAAGACAGACCGAAGGACAAGGCCGCAGATTAGAAATACAGCAAAGTAAAGGGACACTAAGGACATGAAAGTACATGTGAATCCACAGAAAAAAAAAAGATACCTTAGTGCTAAGGAACTGCTGAGACCAAGAGATGTGTCAATACAAAATACTCTTCATAATTATTCTTGGCATTATCATATATGCTTCACCAGGGCAGCACTCTTCAGGGGAATCTTTCTAGCAAACAGTGTAATATAAACAAAAGAGTGCAGAGGCCTAATGCATTACCTGATACCAAGTTTATTAAAATGTGCAAAAATCATACTCACAAAATTCCAAAGACAAACAACCATTGAATGAACAAAACCCAGGTGACAGGAAGGCCAGGATGCAGATACATATCACCAAGACCCAGACATCATTCAGACGTGCATGCTGACACGTTTCGAGGGACAAACCCCCTTCCTCAGAGCACAGTTTGTCTGCATGTCAGATCACTTTTAAATTTACTAATACCTGGACCACATGACTAGTGCCACATGAACCCTCCTCTTCTGGGGAGGGGCTATTGCATAAGTAATGATTGCCCCAGAGCCATGTACCAGAATAAAAATGCAAAGCAAAGACAAAAGCAAAAACAAAGATGAAAATGAAGGTGAAATGCTCAATAATCTAAACTCAGTCGTTAGTAAATTAATATTACTATTATTGGTAGTAATTACCTACTGCACAGCACTATAAGTTGTACCTGGTATAAAGACTTTGTAGTGCAACATAATTTAGGGCTTGGTAATGGACTAAAAACCACATAAGAAATCATCTTAGCAACTGTGTTTTATTGAGTATTTAGTTCTGTGTTTCCTGAGTGTAGTTGCAAGGTTAAGTATTAAGTGTACTGGTGGGAAGTATTAAGTGTACTGGTGGACATAGAATGTTAGGTGGGGGAGAAATTGGTACAGTGGAGATCTCATCACAAATTGTATACATTTTATTTAGATTAGTAGAATCATAATAGAGAGGAGACGTTTTAGAGAATTGCTCCCAAAAGCAGCCCAGGCTCCTCCACATGAAGGTTAGCTACAAATTGTAGTTTGTAGCCCCTGAAAACCACCTCCCATCCTTGTTAATATTAACACTCCTGCTACTTCTAAACTTCTCAGTCTCACCTCATCTTTTGACCTGAAACAGTGGACACATGCTTCTACTCACTCTAACTCTCTCTCACTCTACTCTAAAACGTCTCCTCTCTATTATGATTCTACTAATCTAAATAAAATGTATACAATTTGTGATAAGATCTCCACTGTACCAATTTCTCCCCCACCTAACATTCTATGTACACCAGTACACTTAATACTTCCCTCATTTAACCTTGCAACTACAGAGGGTTTACTAAAGAGTTTACTAAACTTTTTCTAATGCCCACCTAACCATCTGCCCCATGAACCCTGTTCCCTCGCAAATACTCCGGTCTAACCTCTGGCTCTATCCTATATTTTCTAACTCACATCTTCAATCTCTCCCTCTCTTCTGCCATCTTCTCCATTAATCTAAAAAAAAAGGAATCCTCAACCCCATACTTAAAAAGACCTCGCTGGATCCTATCAATCTTAACAAACTATGATTACAATCTGTGGTGCTGCGCTATTAGAGGTGTAGGGCTGCCCTCTTGAGGGTTGCAAGATAAATCAATAACCCTCTGGTTGCCCTGACCCTGCGAGTTCTCTGCCACTTCTGACACCCTGGGTTCAAACATGTTTTCTTTAGATAACAACAGCAATAATGAAATAATAATTTACTTAATGAAATGAATGGAGAAAGAATCAAAGAACAAACCTGAATTTAACTCCAAAGAGCTTATCTTACAAAGGATATTCTTGATAACAAAAAACTATCACTGTTATGATTCAAATATTCAACAGTGTACACTATATTTCCTATACCTAAATAAGTGTATATAATGTCTATTTGAGTGGGCTACAGGAGAGCAAAGGAATCACTCCTTTGAGTGTCAGACCTCTATCTATGTGTTCCTTCACATAAGAATAGGAAAATTACGATAAACAAATTCAACTCCAGAAAACAGTAACTATAGCACAATTCAACCCGCTCTTACAAAGAGATCTTGGTGAAATGCAGCTTTGATATTTTCAGTTAAACTATTTCCTGAAGTGGAGAGGGAAATAAAAGTAGTCCAGTGTTGCTGTGTGGCAATTTGGTTAATCTTCAGCTAGCTCTCAGGTATTTAATTGCATGCAAAGTATATTGATTGGTAAGGCATAATAGCTGATCCAATAGATCGTGTATAACCAGTAGACAATATTCCTGTGCAAGTCAGGGTTGAATTCACAAGTGATCACTGACTTAAAGATGTTAAACTCTGTGGAACTACAAGCAACAGCAGAACAATGGATAGCATGGATGTCTGTGTATAGTGTCTATAATATGCTGGAACACATCTTTGAACTGAAGATGGTAAGAAGTGCAGGGAACAATGATGTCTATACACACTGTCTATCAGACTGGGCAACCGCCCACTCACCACTAGGGATGAGCTTCGTGTTCGAGTCGAACCCATGTTCGACTCGAACATCGGCTGTTCGATCGTTCGCCGAATTGCGAACGTTATGGGCCGTTCGCGCTAAATTCGTGTGGCGCGTCACGGCCCATAATTCACTGCGGCATCGCAGTGCATTGCTGGCTGATGATTGGCCAAGCATGCACTATGACCCGCATGCTTGGCCAATCACAGCACTGTCAGTAGAGAGAGCTGTAATTGGCCAAAGCCAGGGTGGCTTTGGCCAATTATGGCTCAGGGGATTTAGTACACACCCCACACTATATAAGGCCGCCTGCACGGCGGCCCTGTGTAGTGTGTGTTCCGGTGTGCTGAGAGATAGAGAGAGAGAGAGACAGTGTCATTTGATTTGAGTTAGATAGATTAGGCAGAACAGTCAGTCAGTTAGCTGCACTTACAGTGTATTGTGTATATATATGCATCCCAGGTGTTGCATATATATATATACACTGTATTCAGTTTAGCTAGATCCGTTCCTGTTATCTTCTATCTAGACTATTTACATTTAATGCAGTGCGTCCTGCTCACAGTGTTCAGCTAGATCCGTTCCTGCTATTTACATTTAGTGCAGTGCGTCCTGCTCACAGTGTTCAGCTAGATCCGTTCCTGTTATCTTCTAGACTATTTACATTTAGTGCAGTGCGTCCTGCTCACAGTGTTCAGCTAGATCCGTTCCTGCAATTTACATTTAGTGCAGTGCGTCCTGCTCACAGTGTTCAGCTAGATCCGTTCCTGCTATTTACATTTAGTGCAGTGCGTCCTGCTCACAGTGTTCAGCTAGATCCGTTCCTGCTATTTACATTTAGTGCAGTGCGTCCTGCTCACAGTGTTCAGCTAGATCCGTTCCTGCTATTTACATTTAGTGCAGTGCGTCCTGCTCACAGTGTTCAGCTAGATCCGTTCCTGTTATCTTCTAGACTATTTACATTTAGTGCAGTGCGTCCTGCTCACAGTGTTCAGCTAGATCCGTTCCTGCAATTTACATTTAGTGCAGTGCGTCCTGCTCACAGTGTTCAGCTAGATCCGTTCCTGCTATTTACATTTAGTGCAGTGCGTCCTGCTCACAGTGTTCAGCTAGATCCGTTCCTGCTATTTACATTTAGTGCAGTGCGTCCTGCTCACAGTGTTCAGCTAGATCCGTTCCTGTTAAATTCCTACTGACCGGCAGGCTTGTCTGGTTACAGTATATAAAGCTACCTGAAGAAAATTACAGGTGTTCTATTTGATCCTATTAGTACCACGGTCAGGCAGCTAGACTATTTACATTTAGTACAGTGCGTCCTGCTCACAGTGTTCAGCTAGATCCGTTCCTGTTATCTTCCTACTGACAGGCAGGCTTGTCTGGTTACAGTATATAAAGCTACCTGAAGAAAATTACAGGTGTTCTATTTGATCCTATTAGTACCACGGTCAGGCAGCTAGACTATTTACATTTAGTACAGTGCGTCCTGCTCACAGTGTACAGCTAGATCCGTTCCTGTTATCTTCCTACTGACAGGCAGGCTTGTCTGGTTACAGTATATAAAGCTACCTGAAGAAAATTACAGGTGTTCTATTTGATCCTATTAGTACCACGGTCAGGCAGCTAGACTATTTACATTTAGTACAGTGCGTCCTGCTCACAGTGTTCAGCTAGATCCGTTCCTGTTATCTTCCTACTGACAGGCAGGCTTGTCTGGTTACAGTATATAAAGCTACTTGAAGAAAATTACAGGTGTTCTATCCCAGCTTAGTGCAGCTACAGGCCATTAGTATGTCTGGAAGGCCAAGAAGGAGAGGCAGACAGTCACAAGCCAATAAGAGAGGGCAAGCAGGCTCTGTGTCTAGTGCTGGTCGTGGAGACGGTGCATCCTCATCAGCACGTGGCCATGGGACACACTTGGCCTTTTTTTCGGCAGCTGGCCATGTTGAGCCGCAACATGCGGAAGACTTGGTCGAGTGGATGACCAAGCCGTCCTCATCCTCCTCATCCTCTCTCACCCATGCCCAGGGTGCTTTGTCTGGCAAAGCAGCGGCCTCTTCCCTCAGCTCAATGTCATCAGTGACTCCTTCCCTAGCTCCACCATGTCCTCATGAGGATTCCCTCGAACTGTTTGACCACAGTGTTGGGTACATGCTCCAGGAGGATGCCCAGCGTTTGGAAGGCTCTGATGACGATACTGAGCTCGATGAAGGCAGTAACATGAGCGCGGACAGAGGGGGTGCCCAAGAAGGACAGCAATCTGGCAGTCATGCTCCCCCTGCTGCAGCATACTGCCAGGTTTGCTCCAGTGATGAGGAGGGAGGGGATGATGAGGTCACTGACTCAACGTGGGTGCCTGATAGGAGAGAGGAGGAGGAGGAGGAGGAGGAGGAGGAGGAGGCGGCAGCACATCACCAACGAGGCAGGATGCCCTCCAGGGGCCAGCCTAAGGGCAGCACATTGACTGCATCACACCCCAAAGCTCCACATGTGCAGGGCGCTGCAGTCTCTGCGCGTTATTCAAAAAGTTCTTTGGTGTGGGCCTTTTTTGAGACGAGTGCATCAGATCGCACCGCTGCTATTTGCAACATATGTCTCAAGCGTATCTCGCGTGGCCAAAATATCTCCCGCTTGGGTACCACATGCTTGACCAGACATATGTTGACCTGCCATGCAGTTCGTTGGCAAGCGTATCTAAAAGACCCACACCAAAGAACAAAGAGGATCTCTCCTTGCTCCTCATCAGCTGAGATTTCCAACCCCACTAGACCTTCAGTCCTCTCTGAGACCTGCAGTGAGAGGAATGAAGGTGTAGAATTAGGTGTGTCACAGCCAAGTACTTGTGGGCAATCTGCTTTTGGTACACCGACGTCAGATTGTACCAGGCAAATTTCCCTGCCCCAGCTGCTGCACCGCCGAAAGAAGTTTGCTCCCAGCCATCCACATGCCCAGCGGTTGAATGCTAGCTTGGCAAAATTGCTAGCACTTCAACTGCTGCCTTTTCAGTTGGTAGACTCTGCCCCCTTCCGTGAGTTTGTGGAATGTGCGGTTCCTCAGTGGCAGGTACCCAAACGCCACTTTTTCTCACGGAAGGCGATTCCGGCTCTCTACCGGCATGTGGAAGGCAATGTCCATGCCTCGCTGGACAGGGCGGTCAGCGGTAAGGTGCATATTACCGCTGACTCATGGTCCAGCAGGCATGGACAGGGACGTTACCTAAGTTTCACGGCGCATTGGGTGACTCTGCTGGCAGCTGGGAAGGATGCAGGACAAGGTGCAGTAGTGTTGGAGGTTGTTCCGCCACCACGCCTCCAAAATGCTGATTGTGACACACCTCTCTCCTCCACCCCCTCCTCTTCTTCTTCCTCCATGGCCTCTTCCTCGGAACCAGCGGTGCTCCGTAGGCGTTCAAGGGGCTACGCAAGTACGCAGGCCAAAAGATGCCATGCGGTGCTTGAGCTGGTGTGCTTGGGGGACAGGAGCCACACTGGGGCAGAGGTTCTGTCAGCTCTGCAGGGGCAGGTTCAGAGGTGGTTGACGCCACGCCAACTTAAGGCAGGAATGGTGGTTTGCGACAATGGCACCAACCTCCTCTCTGCCCTCCGACAGGGACAAATGACCCATGTGCCCTGTTTGGCTCACGTCCTTAACTTGGTGGTGCAGCGGTTCTTGGGCAGGTACCCGGGCTTACAGGATGTCCTGAGGCAGGCCAGGAAAGTCTGTGTGCATTTCCGCCGGTCATATAATGCCAGTGCTCGGCTGACGGACCTCCAAAAGGAGTTTAACCTGCCCAAGAACCGCCTAATCTGTGACATGCCCACCAGGTGGAACTCAACGTTGGCCATGCTGCAGCGGCTGCACACGCAGCAGAGGGCCATCAATGAGTACCTGTGCGACTATGGCACCAGGACAGGGTCAGGGGAGCTTGGTTTTTTTTCCCCACGCCAGTGGGCCATGATCAGGGATGCATGCACTGTCCTGTCACCATTCGAGGAGGCCACGAGGATGGTGAGCAGTGACAGTGCATGCATCAGTGACACTGTCCCCCTTGTCCACCTGTTGGAGCACACGCTGCGTGGAATAATGGACAGGGCACTTGAGGCAGAACAGAGGCAGGAAGAGGAGGACTTCCTTAGCTCTCAAGGCCCCCTTTATCCAGACAGTGTTCCTGCGTGCCCGCCGATCACACAGGAAGAGGACGAGGAGGAAGAGGAGGAGGAGGAAGATTGTGTCAGTATGGAGGTGGAGCCTGGCACTCAGCATCAGCAGCAGTCTTTAAGGGATCAGTCCCAAGAAACACATGGACTTGTACGTGGCTGGGAGGAGGTGGCTGCGGACCATGTCGTTCTTAGTGACCCAGAGGACTCCGGACCGAATGCCTCAGCAAACCTACGCTGCATGGCCTCCCTGATCCTGCAAAGCCTGCGTAAGGATCCTCGTATTCGTGGTATCAAGGAGAAGGACCAATACTGGCTGGCAACCCTCCTTGATCCACGTTACAAGGGTAAGGTTGCGGACCTTATCTTGCCATCGCAGAGGGAGCAGAGGATGAAACATCTTCGGGAGGCCTTGCAGAAAGGTCTGTGCAACGCGTTCCCAGAGACTGGGAGGTTACAAACTCCTGTTTCTGGACAACGTGTTGCTGAGGCTTCGGTCAGTCAAAGAAGGAGCGGTGGAGAAGGTGGCCGTCTGACCGATGCGTTCAGACAATTTTTTGGTCCACAGCCCCAAGGTATGATCGGTTCCAGCAACCATCGCCAGCGTCTGTTTTACATGGTGCAGGAATACCTAGGGGCAAGATCAGACTTGGACACCTTTCCCACCGAAAATCCTCTGGGTTACTGGGTCTTGAGGATGGATCACTGGCCAGAGCTTGCACAGTATGCAATTGAGCTACTGGCCTGTCCTGCATCCAGCGTTCTTTCGGAACGCACATTCAGTGCTGCTGGAGGCGTGGTAACCGATCACAGGGTGCGTCTGTCCACCGACTCGGTCGATCGGCTGACCTTCATAAAAATGAATGAGTCTTGGATCACCACCAGCTACCAAGCACCTGATGCTGATGTAACCGAATAATTTTTTTTGAAATCTCAGATCCCTTCAAAGACTGCCTATGCTGATGCTGAGTGACTATCCCTGAGTAATTATCCTCTTCCTCCTCAATCATCACGCTGATAGCTTGTAAGAACATTTTTGGTTCTGGGCGCCACCACCAGTGCCTAAGGCACAATTTTTCAGCCCCTGTTTAACAGGGGCGTGTAATTACAATTTTTGATGTAATACTTTGCAGCAGGGCTCGTTCCTGCATTCCAACTAGAGTGTCTGTGAGGGGTTGCAGTGTTGTGGCACCAGCACCAGTGCCTAGGGCCCAATTTTTCTGCCCCTGTCTAACAGGGGCGTGTAATTACAATTTTTGATGCAATACTTTGCAGCAGGGCTCGTTCCTGCGTTCCAACTAGAGTGTCTGTGAGGGGTTGCAGTGTTGTGGCACCAGCACCAGTGCCTAAGGCCCAATTTTTCTGCCCCTGTCTAACAGGGGCGTGTAATTACAATTTTTGATGCAATACTTTGCAGCAGGGCTCGTTCCTGCGTTCCAACTAGAGTGTCTGTGAGGGGTTGCAGTGTTGTGGCACCAGCACCAGTGCCTAAGGCCCAATTTTTCTGCCCCTGTCTAACAGGGGCGTGTAATTACAATTTTTGAAGCAATAATTTGCAGCAGGGCTCGTTCCTGCGTTCCAACTAGAGTGTCTGTGAGGGGTTGCAGTGTTGTGGCACCAGCACCAGTGCCTAAGGCCTAATTTTTCAGCTCCTGTTCAACAGGGGCATGTAATTACAATTCTTGATCTAATATTTCACAGCAGGGCCCTGTGAGGGCTTACAGTGTTGTGGCCACAGCAACACCTAAGGCCCAAATTTCTGCTGAGTATATAGGGCAGGACCCTACTTTCAAACATCTAACTTACAAACGACTCCTACTTGCAAACGGAAGGAGACAACAGGAAGTGAGATGAAATCTACCCCTAGGAAGGGAAATTCTCTCCTGTAAGAGTTAATATGGGAAAACAAGTTCTCCTTTCCACTGATGCTTTCCAATCCTTGTTCCACAAAAAAACCCAAATTTTCAAAAAACATTTTTCATTGGGACAAAAAAGTGAGGTGAAATCTTCTGAAGAGGAGGAAAGACAGCAAAACAAATGTCACAGGGGTGATAACCCTTCCCTATGTTTTCCAAAAAGCTTAGAAAAGATTTTTTGGCTGGAGCTAAACACGTTAAAAATGTTCAAAATTACAAACAGATTCTACTTAACAACAAACCTACAGTCCCTGTCTTGTTTGCACCGCCTGTATACTGCTGTTCAGAGTATATAGGGCCTGGTGGCCCCACACCTTTCCTTATTTTAATTTGGGTGCGGGGTTCCCCTTAATATCCATACAAGACCCAAAGGGACTGGTAATGGACTGGGGGGTACCCATGCCGTTTGTCTCACTGATTTTCATCCATATTGCCATGACCCGACATGACATTAAACCCGCAAGCAGTTTTAAATGAGATTTTTTCCTTTAAAAATGACATTTGGTGCAGGGACTGTTCTAAACATGGGAAACACGCGTCACTTTACAGGCATACTATAGACACCCCCCAGGTACGATATTTAAAGGAATATTTCACTTTTTTTTTTTTACTTTAAGCATCATTAAAATCACTGCTCCCGAAAAAACGGCCGTTTTTAAAAGTTTTTTTTGCATTGATACATGTCCCCTGGGGTAGGACCCGGGTCCCCAAACCCTTTTTAGGACAATACCATGCAAATTAGCCTTTAAAATGAGCACTTTTGATTTCGAACGTTCGAGTCCCATAGACGTCAATGGGGTTCTAACGTTCGTGCGAACTTTCGGTCCGTTCGCGGGTTCTGGTGCGAACCGAACCGGGGGGTGTTCGGCTCATCCCTACTCACCACACTGGAACAGGAGATGATGACGATGAGGATAAAGATGATGATCTCTCAGGTGTTTTGCTCAAGGGATGACCTCCAGCCTCCGCCGCACCGCCCTACGGCTCACACAGATCTGACATCCCCACAGGGTGGATAGAACAGGAAAGGCCTCCAGACCGGCGCCAGAGAGTGAAGGGGAACTGTCCGCAGGTGTTATTCCATATATCCGCTGGGTAAATCTGCCAAAGCAGGCTGCAAGACAACTGCAGCTCACTCTTATCACAGGCTTCCTGCATGCAGACCCACGCCGGTCCCAAGAGAACATGCTAGTCCCCAGCCTTGCCTCTTATAGTCTCTCCCAGCGGACTGCTCTTCTCCATCAGCCCACCGGTAATTGTAGTTTCACATAATACAGTCAGAGGTCAAATCCTTTCCATATGGACTACATATCCCAAGATACCTTGCTCTACCTTTGGTTAAGAGAGTCACAGTAAACTGCCAAATTGGAAAACTAGGGGGAAACAATTCCCTCTGAATAATACCACACAACGTCTTTTGATTTCAGGAAAATGTAAGTATCCAGCTCCTGGCTACATCGGTAAATTAAATGTGGAAGGATGAAAAAATACACACTTAAAGGTGAATAAACATGTAGAACAATGTCATGTAGAGTGCATATGTACCCACAATATATAGATACATGATAAAACAATCTCACAAATATTAAATGCACAGATAAGAAGGTATGGCGACCCTCCTAACATAAGACAAAAAATCCTGAATTACAGAAAAAACAATGAGTGCTAATAGTGAACATAAAACAACATGACTCGATGAATAATTAACGTGATGAAAATCCTGGAATCAGTCCAATATGAATAATATCAAAAGTGCTGGATAATAAAACATGCAAAAATAAACATAAAGCAAAGTGTGACAAGTGTCTCTTCTTTCAGTGCAGTGACCTCTCTGTGCTGATTGGCCTCTCACCTTACTGATGTAATGTAACAGCATATGTGGATAATCTTGGTGAAACTCCAATGGCTTTAATTAGCCCTCCTATGGTTAGCCAAGCTGATGGTTCTTTCAAACCACGAATTCCGGCTCCCTCTATGGGTCCTCCTCTCCTTAGCCCTGTGATACTCTAAGGTCCTCTTCTAGGATAATCTTGTGATCTGGGGGTCCTCCCTAGACTTAACTGTTAAGCATATAGAAGAAAGGGATTCCGAAATAGTGTAGTAACGTTTGATAAGTTTATTAGGTAAAACAGCTTGTTTTTACTCACATTATTAAAAGCAGCATACAGCATATAATCCACGAGCGTGCCTGTCAATCAATCCTGACACGTATTGTCACAATCATGTGACTTCATACCCTGAGGAGGACTCCCAGACCACAAGATTATCCAAGAAGAGTCAACATCTACCTTAGGGAGTCACCGGGCTAAGGAGAGGAGGACCCATAGAGGGAGCCCGAATTTGCGGTGTGAGGGAACCCTCAGCTGGACTAACCATAGGAGGGCTAATTAAAGCCATTGGAGTCTCACCAAGATTATCCACATATGCTGTTACCTTACAGTAGTAAGGTGAGAGGCCAATCAGCACAGAGGTGTCACTGCACTGCAAGAAGAAACACTTGTCACACCTTACTTTATGTTTATTTTTGCACGTTTTATTATCTAGCCCTTTTGATATTATTTATATTGGATGTATTCCAGGATTTGTATCATGGTAATTGTTCATTGAGTCACATTGTTTTATGTTCACTATTAGCACTTATTGTTTTTTCTGTTAGTTAGGATTTTTTATCTTATGTTAGGAGGGTCACCATGCCTTCTTATCTGTGCATTTAATATTTGTGAGATTGTTTTATCATGTATCTATATATTGTAGGTACTTATGCACTCTACATGACATTGTTCTACATGTTTATTTACCTTTAAGTGTGTTTTTTTCATCCTTATACCTTTAATTTACCTCTAATAGTGCAGCACCACACACATTAGCTTATCGGTGTTTGCGGCTGTTAATTCTTTACCTACATATAGTGATTAGGGATGAGCTGAACACCCCCCTGTTTGGTTCGCACCAGAACATGCGAACAGGCAAAAAATTTGTTTGAATATGCGAACACCGTTAAAGTCTATGGGACTCGAACATGAATAATCAAAAGTGCTAATTTTAAAGGCTTATATGCAAGTTATTGTCATAAAAAGTGTTTGGGGACCTGGGTCCTGCCCCAGGGGACATCGATCAATGCAAAAAAAAAGTTTTAAAATCAGCCATTTTTTCGGGAGCAGTGATTTTAATAATGCTTAAAGTGAAACAATAAAAGTGTAATACTCCTTTAAATTTTGTACCTGGGGGTGTCTATAGTATGCCTGTAAAGGGGCGCATGTTTCCTGTGTTTAGAACAGTCTGACAGCAAAATTACATTTCAAAGGAAAAAAGTCATTTAAAACTACTCGCGGCTATTGATGAATTGTTGGTCCGACAATACACATAAAAGTTCATTGATAAAAACGGCATGGGATTTCCCCACAGGGAAATCCCGAACCAAAATGTAAAAAAAAATGGTGTGGGGGTCCCCCTAAATTCCATACCAGGCCCTTCAGGTCTGGTATGGATATTAAGGGGAACCCCGCGCCAAAATTAAAAAAAAAAATGGCGTGGGGGTCCCCCTCAAAATCCATACCAGACCCTTCAGGTCTAGTATGAATTTTAAGGGGAACCCCACGCCAAAATGTAAAAAAAAATGGCGTGGGTCCCCCCCCCAAAATCCATACCAGACCCTTATCCGAGCACGCAACCTGGCAAGCCGCAGAAAAAAAGGGGGGGATGAGAGAGTGCCCCCCCCCTCCTGAACCGTACCAGGCCACATGCCCTCAACATTGGGAGGGTGCTTTGGGGTGCCCCCAAAGCACCTTGTCCCCATGTTGATGGGGACAAGGGCCTCATCCCCACAACCCTTGCCCGGTGGTTGTGGGGGTCTGCGGGTGGGGGGCTTATCGGAATCTGGAAGCTCCCTTTAACAAGGGGACCCCCAGATCCTCCCCCCCATGTGAAATGTTAAGGGGGTACAAAAGTACCCCTACCATTTGACAAAAAAAGTGTCAAAAATGTTAAAAATGACAAGAGACAGTTTTTGACAATTCCTTTATTTAAAGTCTTCTTCTTTCCATCTTCTTTCTTCTATCCTCTTTCTTCTATCCTCCTTCGGTTTCTTCCTCCATCTTTTTCTTTCTCTGGTTCTTCCTCTGATCCTCTGCTTCTTGCTCCGGTGTTCTCGTCCGGCATCTTCCTCAGCAGCGTCTTCTTCCCTTCTTCATTGATCCATGTCCCCTGGGGCAGGACCCAGGTCCCCAAACACTTTTTATGACAATACCATGCATATAACCCTTTAAAATGAGCACGTTTGATTTCTCCCATAGACTTTTAAAGGGCTTTCGAATTTGCCGTGAACACCCCAAATTGTTTACTGTTCGGCGAACTGGCGAACAGCCCTAATAGTGATAGCAAGGGAGCACCATTTTTTATAAATCTTAACAAACTAATACCCTTCTCCTTGCTCCCTTTTACCTTCAGACTCCTTGCATGCCTGATCTACAACCGCTCAAACTACCACCTCACTGAGAATAACCTTCTCGAACCTCATCAATCTGGATTTTGCCCACAACATTCCACAGAAATTGCTCTCCTAAAACTTACAAATGATTAACTAATAGATATGCAATTAATGGTCACTATTCTGTACTCTTAAAGCACGTACACATGATCGGACTTTCCGGTGGGAAATGTTCGCTGACAAGCTGCTGGCGGAAAATCTGACCATGTGTATGCTCCATCGGACAATTGTTGGATTTTCCACGGACAAATGTTAGATAGCAGGTTTTCAAATTTTCCGCAAACAAATGTCTGTTGTCGGATTTTCCGAGCGTGTGTACACAAGTCTGTCGGACAAACATCCAAAGTATAAACACGCATGCTCGGAAGCAAGGCCAGAAGTGGTCAGTCTTGTAAACTAGCATTCGTAATAGAGAATTAACATTCGTGACGTGGCAAATTATGAAATCTCGAAATACAGCGCACATTCTCTACTTCTTTAATGGGATAATAATGAAGCTGCTTTGCTGGTGACACTGATGGATTTATTGCAAACAAATTTTCAAAGGCTTTTTTTTCTAGTGATATCAAGAATAATATTATTATGCTTTTTTTTTTTTTTTTTTTTTTTTTTTTGGGCAAGTTACCACAACACCATTATCCCGTAGTTTTTAAGATCAAAGATACTACTATGTTGGTGTACACATTGTATTTTTTTAATTTTTGTATTTTTTTAAATGTAACTGCCTACTTCCAAACTGTCATTTGAAGTAAAACACATAGCCAAGTATTATTCTCCACATTTTTTTTTATTGTGCATTACAAAAAGAAAACAAATACAATTAGACATGCTATCTGCCAATAGAACTTAACCAAAAAGTGCATTCTATGCATCCAAAAATATAGAAAATATACCAAATCAAATCATTATTCAACCAAAAAAATAATGTCAAAGCAATAACTCCAAGGCCAATAATAAATAACACGTTATCTCCTCCAATTTTACAACATGGCTGGTTGACGAACGGCCGTTCAGAAACTAAATGAAAAGCGTGAAATGAAAAGAGCAAAATGAAAAGTGCGAAATGAAAAGTGCGAATCAACACTCACCAAACTTCTATTAACAAGAAATTAGCAGAAGGAACCCAAAGGGAGGTGCTAAAGAGCTGAAAAACAACGTAGTATGTCACTATGTTCGTATTTGTTGGCTGACAATTCCTTGCCATTTGTATGAAAGACAAGTTTGGGCCAACGCCCTTCAGACAAAAGTCCACGGTTTTGTTGGCCAACAATCAGATCGTGTATACGGGGCTTGACTCTTGGACCTGCTTGCTTCCTTTGATACAATTGACCACCCCTCCTCCTCAAAAAACCTAATTCCTTTGGTCTCTGGGACTGTGCTCTTCATTGGTTCTCATCTTACCTATCCCACCGCATCTTCAATGTCACTTAAAATTCTACCTCCCCCTCTTCTCTTCCTTTTTTTTCATGATTGTATTGTTACTGAAAATATTTTGAAATTATACAAAGAAAAGCAAGGAAACAAAATCAACTTGAGAGACCAAGATCAAGCAAAGAGCAATAACCGTCTTAAACAGAAACAGTAGTACAATATACACATAACAGGATGGGATCAGGCCAAATCAGAAAGTTGCAAGTACATAGAAAAAAAAAGACACAAAATGTAGCTCGTAGGGACCAAGGTAAACTATATGGCCCTAAGAACGTAGCAGAGGGTAAGGTTGAGAACATAGGAGCCAAAGGTTCAGATCAGTATGAGGAGCCCCCCCCCCAGGCATCCAAAATCATGATGTAGGAGGGAGACCATATTCAAACTGGTCCCAAGTATCCCAATGGAAAAGTGTCATTAACTGAGGCTGTTAGATATTATATTATATTCTATGAATATCAGCTATGATATTCAGAAGCTGGTTTAGAGAGAGGAGTTCAATACAGCATAATGGGATGGCTCTTTTTGCAGCTAACAAAATTTAAGAGCTCAACCTTTTTTGCAGATTTACTTAGACCTGTGAAAGGGAGACCCAACAGGTAATGAATCAGGTCTAATGGGAAGGAAACAGTAAATAAACATTGAAGAAGAGACGTTACCATGTACCAGAAGGGGTATATAAAATTACATTGCCAGAAAATATGGCAGTGTGAGCCTAATTCAGTACGACAACGCCAGCACAGTTGCGAAAGTGAAGAATCTTTGTGATGAAGAAATTCAGGCATGCTATACCAAAACATTAGGGCCTCAAATGCGGTTTCTCTCTGTTGCACCATGCAACAAGATATTTCAGAAGTGAAAGACCAAATCTTATCCCAACAGGAGAGGAAAATTGACCGTTGAAAGATATGGGACAACTTATGTATATATGAGTGCAGGTCCTAAGTAAGAGGAGTGGCCTCATAAAGTATTTTGTGGAAGATATTAAATGTGGTTAATATGGGCCTTGGGCACAAACATATTACAATTTAGTGGGCCTAGGCAGAGTAAGGGATGAAGATAAAGATGTGCTTAGGGATATGGTATTTCCTCTGCAAATCTTCAATGGTGTATAGACTATGGGCTGTAGGGTTAACATAGTGGTGTAACTGAAAAAGAGTATCCTGAGCCCAAGGTACCATATGTCTATATGATATACTGTTCAGAATAAAAGGCTTAAAAAGGACATTGGACAGGGGGCATGGCGAAGAGAAAGGATACCTTGAGTTACAGGCTCACCAAATTTTCAATGTAAATAACATTGGAGCTATATATGACCGTTTCAGTGCAGCATTTGTTTTATGATGAGGGAGACTATACCAAAGAATAGAGGTGCACAGGGTAAAGTGAGCCCATCTTAATTTCCAACCATTTATTAGGATCATATTGACTAGACCAGGAGGCAATAGAGCGTAAATGGGTAGCATGATAGTATCTCATAACACCAGGAGCTCCCAGTCACCCACTTGTCCAAAGAGAATATTTAATCTGCACATTTTCAAAGGTGTATAGACTATGGGCTGTAGGGTTAACATAGTGGTGTAACTGCAAAAGAGTATCCTGTGCCCAAGGTACCATATGGCTATATGATATACTGTCTGGCATAAAAGGATTAAAAAGGACATTGAAGGGGGGGGGGGGGGCATGCTGAAGAGAGAGAGAATACCTTGAGTTATAGGCTCACCAAATTTTCAATGCAAATAACATTGGAGCTATACGTGACTGTTTCAGTGCAGCATCGGTATGTATAGAGGGAGACTATATCAAGGAACAGATGTGCACAGGGTAAAGTAAGCCCATCTCAATTTCTACAAATGAACAACAGTGGCACTAGATTTATGTATTTAGATATATGGATTGCAACTGGAATAAAAAAAATTTAAAAACTCATGTAAGATATCATAGTCCACACGTAAAGTCCATGAGAGGTATTCAGTCTTCAGTTCTAGCCCCATGAACACCCCTACTGTTTCCCATAAAAAAGATTCAACTACCACAATACCTATAAACCCTATAGAAACTACCATTGCAACAGTGAAGGTCGTTACCACTTCTACACGTACCAGTTCTTCTAGCCCTACCAATGATTCTATATCTGTACCTTCTACTCCAATCTCTACATCATCCAACTGTGAGCCTCCTAGGGAGTTGATGGATAATATCGTCACCAATGTTCTATCACATAATTCAGTCATACCCAACATGGACATATGCAGTCCTTCGAACATCGCCCCAAACACATCCTCTTTTTTATTGTTGACCGCCGGATCCAGCCCCAACAAAAGAAAACACGACGAAGGGGCAGGAGAGGGGGTAGATCTAAACACACCACTGTAAAGATTTACAATCTATCCACTAGTTCTGCAGAAGCTATACCTATTGAAACAGGGTCTAAATTTCACTCCTACCGTCCCTCCCAATTCCTTCACTATTTTTAAAGATTTGAATAAATTTATTTGGAACATTAATCTTAAGAGACATTTCAATCTGCAGATTGATCAAAAATCAAAATACCACTGTGACAGACCTAGCCGGGAGAGAGACTTTTGGAGGGGACTGAATGCTAGCCTCTTGGGCCCTGGCATTTAAGGGAATGGTGCTCTTTGTGAGCTGTATGCCTGGGGACCCTTGAGGTGGTATTACTGTGGATTCGGGTCCTGGTCCCCCAGGACACACAGACTCTGGGGACCCTGGATTTGCCATATTAGAAATAGTGGCTGATTCATAATGCTGGGACAAATACTGTTAGGAGATGCTGATGTAAATTCCAGCCACCTGTCTGTCTGCTGCCTGCTAGAATGTGTATTGTAAATAAGTCTCTAGTATGGGATCTAAGAGTCATTAGATCCCCATTGTTGTTTGTGTTAATTAACTCTGCTATTGTGATAATGTTGATTGGGCTTTCTGAGCTACAAGACGGCCAGTCTGGCCTAAAGGTCATGTCTGAGTCATCTAATCTGTCTAAAGGGATTAGTTAATTAGCCCATGTTAATTAGGTTTCTGGTCACAGGTGTATGTTCAGAGTAATATGAGCCGGAGGTACGCACCTCCTCTTTTATTGTATAAAAGAGCCTGTATTTTTCAATAAAGGAGATTCCTGGTTGAACTTACATACAGCCTGCCTGGTGTTTGTTCTGAGCTACACAACTGGATTAGAACGGCACATAGCTGTAGTTCTAGTCCCGGAGCATCGGATGACCGAACCATCAGATGTTGCGATCTGTAATCTGATTCTATAGCCACAGAGGAGTGTCGGGAGAGTGGAATCGAGCAGGGGCTCGTTACAACCACCATTACTAATGACAATACCATCTTGGAGTCTGAGACTATATTCAAAAGCTCTGCAGAAACTCAAGCTTTAAGTGATCTCATGGAATTATGGGAGGATTATGATGACATGAATAAAATACTGGAATCACAACAATTGGCTTACTCCTCACCCATCAAACACACTTCTTTTAAGCTCAAATCAGTTTTTAATCCCACACACAATAAAGGACCTTATATAGAATACTTTTACCAAGTAGTATATTCGGAACTCTTGAATATATGTAAACACTCCAATTCAAAACCTACACATAGTTAATCTAGTCTCAATTCCTCAGAATGTTCTGCCTTGAACACACTAAGCAAAAACAAACACATCATTATCAAAATGGCTGAGAAGGGTGGAGGTATAGTGATATAAAACAGAGCTACATATCTGAATGAATCCCATCGCCTCCTTTCTGATAAAAAAACATACATTAAATTTAGAACAGATCCCCTCTCAGAATTCATGAAGGAATCTAAAAACTTGATTGCTACAGGTTTATCAGATGGAATACTTTCCAAATCTGAGGCCTCTTTTTTCTAGAGAGTCTTTTATACTGTACCTTATTTTTATCATCTCCCCAAGGCGCATAAGAACCTCGACAATCCCCCAGGCATCTATGGAAAGTATCACCACAAGCTACTCTCTATATATTGATCATTTCCTACAACCCCTGGCTCAAGCCCTCCCTTCCAACATCCGAGATGGTACCCACCTGTTGGAATTATTGCGTGCATGCACCTGGGAGCCCACATACCAATGGGTGTTCTTGCATGTGTGTTCAATGTACACTTCCATCCCTCACGATGTAGGCCTTCAAGCAGTTTTGTATTTCTTATCCAATGGCTCTGACATCAATTTGAGACAGTCCAAATTCATTCTGGCAGATTTTGTTTGGAGTGCAACGATTTTAAATTTGAAGAAAAATGCTACCTTAAAAAAATGGTACTGCAGTGGGTGCAAACTTAACTATTGGTCTATGGGAGACCAGGCGTGTCTGGGATCATAACCCGTTTGCGGCCCAACCGGTCTTCTATGGGTGATACATAGATGATATAATCATTATTTGGGATGGTCCCACCCACACTGTACAGGAATTTGTTTCACATTGTAATTTTAATGATTTCACACTTTCCTTCACTTCAGAGACTAATACTACTTCTCTTTGTTTTTTGGATCTAGAACTCAGCCATCTAGAGTCCTTTATTACAGCCAAAAACTACACTAAACCTACAGCTGGGGATTCTTTTTTGAATTTCTCTAGCTGCCACCACCCGAGATGGGTAAAAAATGTTCAGAAGAGTCATTTAGACATAATTGTACTAAGTTAGAGGATTACGCCACACAAAGTATTTTATTAAAACAAAAATCTGCTGATAAAGGTTATCCTGCAGACCTTATTGACCAGGCCTATTTATCCTACAATCCTGAGGATATTCCCAAACTAGGCATGAGCAGAACATGCAAACAGGCAAAAAATTTGCACGAACACCATTAAAGTCTATGGGACGCGAAGGTGAAAAATCAAGTGCTCATTTTAAAGGCTTATATGCAAGTTATTGCCATAAAAAGTGTTTGGGGACCTGGGTGCCGCCTCAGGGGACATATATGAATGCAAAAAAAAGTTTTAAAAATGGCAGTTTTTTCAAGAGCAGTGATTTTTAATAATGCTTAACGTGAAATGATAAAAATGAAATATTCCTTTAAATATCGTGCCTGGGGGTCTCCTTAGTCTGCCTGTAAAGTAGTGCATCTTTCCCATGTTTATAACAGCAAAATGACATTTCTAAAGGACAAAATGTAAAACTGCTCCCTGCTGTAATGTATTGTCAGATCCCTGCAATATAGTTAAAAATCATTGAAAAAACGGCGTGGGACCCCCCCCCAGTCCATTACCAGGCCCTTCAGGTCTGGTATGGATATTAAGGGAAACCTTGCACCCAGGCACTATATACTCTGAACAGCAGTATATATACTATATGGCCTGCCCTATATACTCGAAAAATTGGGCCCTAGGTGTTGGTGGTGCCAGACCACTGTAATCCCTCACAGTTACACTTATTGGGTGTAGGAATGGGCCCTGCTGTGAAATATTATAGTAAACATTGTAATTACATGCCCTGTTAAACAGGGGCAGAAAAATTGGGCCTTTAGCTTTGGTGTCACCAGAACACTATAACCCCTCACAGTTACTCTTGTTGTAAAAATTGTAATTACTTGCCCCTGTTAAACAGGGGCAAAAAAAATAGGGTCTTGGGTGGTGGTGCCACAACACTGTAACCCCTCACAGATACTCTTGTTGAGGGCAAGATGGGCCCTGCTGTGAAATATTATATCAAAAATTGTAAATACATGCCCCTGTTTAACAGGGGCAGAAAAATTGGGCCATGGATGGTGGTGGTGGCGCCACAACACTGTAACCCCTCACAGTTACTCTTGTTGGGTGCAGGAACGGGCCCTGCTGTTAAATACTATATCAAAAATTGTAATTACATGCCCCTGTTTAACAGGGGCAGAAAAATTGGGCTTTTGGTTTTGTGGCGCCAGAACACTGTAACCTCTCACAGTTACTCTTGTTGGGCACAGGAACGGGCCCTGCTGTGAAATATTATATCAAGAATTGCAATTACATGCCCCTGTTAAACAGCAGCAGAAAAATTGGACCTTGGGTGGTGATGCCAGAACACTGTAACCCCTCACATATACTCTTGTTGGGCACAGGAACGGCCCCTTCTGTGAAATATTGTATCAACAATTTTAATTACATGCCCCTGTTTAACAGGGGCAGAAAAATTGGGCCTTGGGTGGTGGTGCCCTAAACCAAAAATATTGTTTGAAGCTAGCATCATCAAGATTGAGGAGGAATAGGGTAGTCAGCATAGGCAGTCTTCAAGGGATCCCAGATCCATAGCAAATTCAATCAGTTACATCAGCATCAGGTGCTTGATAGCTGCTGATCGAAAACTGATTCATTTTTATAAATGTGAGCCTATTAACGGAGTCTGTGGACAGGCGCACTCTTTGATCCATTACAAACCCTCGAGCAGCACTTAATGTGCGTTCAGAAAGCATGCTAAATGCAGGACAGGCCAGTATCTCGATTGCATATTGAGCAAGTTCTGGCCAGTGGTCAATTCTCAAGACCCAGTAACCCAGTGGATGCTCTGTTGGTCTGCTCTTGCCCCTAGATATTCCTGTACCATATAATGCAGATGCTGGTGATGGTTGCTTGAACTGATCAGACCTTGGCGCTGAGGACTGAAAAATTGTTCAAAGGCATCAGTCAGCCAGCCACCTTCTCCACCGTTCTTCCTCTGACTGAACAAAGCCTCGGCAACACGTCCAGCACCAGGAAAAGGTATTCTCCCAGGTTCTGGAAATACGTTAAACAAATCCTTCTTCAAGGCCTCCTGAAGATGTTTAATCCTCTGCTCCCTCTGTGAAGGCAGGATGAGTTGTGCAACTTTACCCTTGTAACGTGCATCAAGAAGGGTTGCCAGCCAGTAATGATCCCTCTCCTTGATACCACGAATCCTAGGGTCCTTACGCAGGCTTTACAGAATCAGGGAGGCCATGCAGGGTAAGTTTGCAGAAGCATTTGATTCTGAGTCCTCCGGGTCACATTATCCGTACCTGCCTCCTCCAAGCCACGTACAACTCCTTGGGTTTCTGGGGACTAAAAACAATCCCTTGAAGACTGCTGCTGAATGTTAACCTCTACAGCCATGCTGACACAATCCTCCTCCTCTTCTTCCTGTATGTTTGACAGGCCCCCAGGAATGCTATCTGGGTAAAGGGGGCCTTGAGAGGAAAGGAAATCCTCCTCTTCCTCCTGCTGTTCTGCCTCAAGTGCCCTGCCCATGATTTCACGAAGCGTGTGTTCCAGCAGGAAGATTAGAGAGACAGTGTCAATGATGTATGCATTGTCACTGCTTACCATCCTTGTGGCCTCCTCAAATGGTGACAGGACAGTGTATGCATCCTTGATCAGTGTATGCATCCTTGATCAGTAGCCACTACCATGGTGAAAAGAAGCCAAGCTCCCTGACCCTGTCCTGGTGCCATACTCGCACAGGTACTCATTGATGGCCCTCTGCTGTGTGTGTAGCTGCTGCAGCATTGCCAACGTTGAGTTCCACCTGGTGGGCATGTCACAAATGAGGCGGTTGGTGGGCAGGTTGCATTCCCTTTGAATGTCAGCCAGCCGAACACTGGCATTCTATGACCGGCGGAAATGACCACAGACTTTTCTGGCCTGCCTCACGAGATCTTGTAAGCCTGGGTCAAGAAACGCTGCACCACCAAATTCAGGATGTGTGCCAAACATGGAACACGGGTCAAGTGTCCCTGCCGGAGGGCGGAGAGAAGGTTGGTGCCATTGTTGCCTAAAACAAATTCCTGGCTGAAGCTGGCGTGGCATCAACCACATCTGAGCCTGCCACTGCAGAGCTGACAGAATCTGTGCCCCAGTGTGGCTCCTGTCCCCTATCACAAATGAGGCAGTTGGTGGGCAGGTTGCATTCCCTGTGAATGTCAGCCAGCCGAGCACTGGCATTCTATGACCGGCAGAAATGACCACAGACTTTTCTGGCCTGCCTCAGGAGATCTTGTAAGCCTGGGTCAAGAAACGCTGCACCACCAAATTCAGGACGTGTGCCAAACATGGAACATGGGTCAAGTGGCCCTGTCGGAGGGCGGAGAGAAGGCTGGTGCCATTGTCGCATACAACAAATTCCTGGCTGAAGCTGGCGTGGCATCAACCACATCTGAGCCTGCCCCTGCAGAGCTGACAGAATCTGTGCCCCAGCGTGGCTCCTGTCCCCTAGGCAGACCAACTCAAGCACCGCATGGCATCTTTTATCCTGACTGCTTGTGTAGCCCCTTGAACGCTTACGGAGCACCTCTCGTTCAGAAGACAAATCTGCAGAAGAGGCCATAGAGGAAGAAGAAGAGAAGGGGGTGGAGGAGAGAGCTGTGGTAGAATCACCACTAGCTTTTTGGAGGCGTGGTGACAACAACACTGAACCCTGTCCTGCATCCTTCCCAGCTGTCAGCAGAGTTACCTAGTGCACCGTGAAGAAAAGGTAACATCCCTGCCCATGCCTGCTGGATCATGAGTCAGCGGTAATATAAACCTCACCACAAATTCACAAAAGGGGGCAGAGTCTACCAGCTGAAAAGGCAGCAGTTGCAGTGCTAGCAATTTGGCCAAGCTATCATTTAGACGCTGAGCATGTAGATGGCTGGGATCGAATTTCTTTTTACAGTTCAGCAACTGGGGTAGGGAAATTTCCCTGCTAAAATCAATTGGTGGTGTACTGCTAGCAGATTGGCTGCAAGTACTTGGGACACATATTGTTATACCTTCATTCCTCTCAGTGCAGGTTTTTGAGAGGACTGGAGGTATAGTAGGGTTGGAGATCCCAGATGAGGAGCAAGGAGAAGTCTGCCTTTTTCTATGATGTGGGTCTTTCAAGTGGTGATGCCAACAGACTTCATGGCAGGTCGTCATATGTCTGGTCAAGCATGTGGTGCCCAAGCGGCTGCTTTTCTGGCCATGCTTGATCTGCTTCAGACATAGGTTGCAAACAGCAATGGTGCGATCTGCTGCACACGTGTTGAAAAAGGCCCACACCAAGGAACTTTTAAGAGTCAGGGGACAGTCAGCAGTGCCCTGCACCTGCGGAGGTCTGCGGTGTGATGCAATAGGGTGGCTGCCCTTAAGCTGCCCCCTAGAGGACATTCTGTCTCATTGGAGTTGTGCCTCCTCCTCCTCACTTTCCTCCTTTCTTCTCTCAGGCACCCAGGTACAGTCAGTGACCTCATCCCCTCCCTCCTCATCACTGGAGCAAACTTGGCAGTATGCTACAGCTGGGGGAACATGACTGCCAGTTTCTTGTCCATCTGTGGCACCCCCTCTCTCTAGGCTCACGTTACTCCCTTCCTCAATCTGTGAACCAACATCGGAGCCTTAAAATTGCTGCGCATCCTCCAACAGCATGTAACCAACACTGTGGTCGAATAATTCTGGGGACTCCTCCATGCATGATGATGGGGCTACGCAAGGAGTGACGGTGGACAAGGAGCCTGTTGAATAGGCTGCTTTGGCAGCTGCATTGGAAGGCAAACTGCTCTGAGCCTGGGTGAAAGAGGATGAAGAGGATGAGGATGGCTTCGTTATCCACTCCACTAACTCTTCTGCATGCTATGACTCAATAACACAGCCAGCAGCAGAAAAAAAGGACAAGCATACAAGCATACCCCACGGCCCCCTGCAGAGGATGCATCATGTCTAAGACCACCACTATTGACTGTAGGCACAGAGGCTGCTTGCCCTTTTTTAGTGGCCTGTGAGCGTCTGCCTCACCTTGGCGGCCTTCCGGAAATGATCTATCGTTTGTTTTGCAACACCACACTACACTGTATTACATACTGTGTACACCGCCTAAAGTGTATTAGAAACTATACACCATCGAATGCACTGTATATATAAGCTACACTGAATATAGAGTATAAATTTATATATTAATACACCGCGCCTGAAGTGCATTAGAAACTGTACACACTGTATTATATACTGTGTACACCACCAGAAGTGTATTAGAAACTACACACACTGTATTAGATACTGTGTACCCCGCCTGCATTGTATTAGAAAATGTACAATGGCTGCACTGTATTGTATACTGTGTACACCACCAGAAGTGTATTAGAAACTGAACATGCTGTATTAGATACTGTGTACACTGCCTGCACTGTATTAGAAACTGTACAATGGCTGCACTGTATAGTATACTGTGTACACCACCAGAAGTGTATTAGAAACTGTACACACTGTATTGAATACTGTGTACACAGCCTGCACTGTATTAGAAACTGTACAATGACTGCATTGTATTGTATACTGTGTACTCCACCAGACGTGTATTAGAAACTGTACACACTGTATTAGATACTGTGTACACCGCCTGCACTGTATTAGAAACTGTACAACAGCTGCACTGTATTGTATTCTGTGTACACCACCAGAAGTGTATTAGAAACTGTACACACTGTATTAGATACTGTGTACACCGCCTGCACTATATTAGAAACTGTACAATGGCTGCACTGTATTGTATACTGTGTACACCACCAGAAGTGTAGTAGAAACTGTACACACTGTATTAGATACTGTTAGATACTGTGTACACTGCCTAAAGTGTGTTAGAAACTATACACCACTGAATGCACTGTATATATAGGCTACACTGAATGCAGAGTTTATATTTTATATATATATATATATATATATATATATATATATATATATATATATATATTAATACACTACCTGCACTGACTGAATATAGAGTAAACACTAAATATATAGTCTATGCTAAATGCAGAGTATATATTAGACTGACTGTATATTTATATATCAAATACACTGCCACTAACTGAATAACCTGCCTGCCTAATCTAACTTGAGCTATCTCTCCCTCCACGCCAACAACACTACACATGGCCCTTATGTAAGCAGTCTTATATAGTGTGGGGCATGGACTTAGTCCCCCTGAGCCATGATTGGCCAAAGGCACCCTGCCTTTGGCCAATTATGGCTCTCTCGGCAGAGCGCGCTGTGATTGGCCAAAGCATGCAGGTCAGGTGCATGCTTTGGCCAATCATCATACAGCAATGCACTGTGATCTTGCAGTCCATTATGGGGAGTTCTGCGGTGCTTGAATTTCTCGCAAATGCCCCATAATGTTCGCTGTTCGGCAAACAGCAGATGTTCGAGTCGAACTTATGTCCGACCCGAACATCGAGCTCACCCCTATCCCAAACCAAAAATCATGTATACAAGAAAATGTAGGTGTTTGATTCATTACCCAATATTAGGGATGAACCTGATGTTCGAGTTGAACGTACTGTAAGTTCGACTCGAACATCGTGTGTTCGCCTGTTCGCCGAATAGCAAATAATTTGGGGTGTTCGCGGCAAATTCGAAAGCTGCGGAACAGCATGGTATTGTCAAAAAAGTGTTTGGGGACCTGGGTTCTGCCCCAGACGACATGTATCAATGCAAAAAAAGTTTAAAAAACGTTCGTTTTTCCGGGAGCAGTGATTTTAACCACTTCCCGCCCGGCCCATAGCAGATGACGGCCGGGCGGTGGTTCAGTTATCCGGACTGGGCATCATATGATGTCCAGCAGGATAACATGCCGCCATGCGCCCGCGGGGGCACGCATCGCATCGATCGATGGAGCGGTGTGTCAGTCTGACACACCGCTCCACCGATCTTGGTAAAGAGCCTCCAGCGGAGGCTCTTTACCACGTGATCAGACGTGTCCAATCAAGGCTGATAACGATGTCAATATCGATTTTCCTCACTCGTGTCTGACAGACGCGAGTAGAGGAGAGACGATCAGCGGCTCTCCTGACAGGGGGGGTCTGTGCTGATTGTTTATCAGCACAGCCCCCCTCAGATGACCACACTGGACCACCAGGGATCACCACTGGGACCACCAGGGAAGGGGGCAACATGTGGATGGCCAGGTATGTACCCCATGGCCATCCACATGTGCCCAGTCAGTGCCCAATCTGTGCCAATCAGTGCCCACAAATGGGCACTGATTGGCAACATTATATTGCAGTGATGCCCAGCAATGCCACCCCTAGGGGCATCAGTGCCACCAATCACTGTCATCAGTGCCACCCATCAGTGTCCATTGGTGCCACCTGTCAGTGCCCATCCATGCCCATCAGTGCCCACCTATCAGTACCCATCAGTGCCCATCCGTGCCACCTATCAGTGCCACCCATAAGTATCCATCAATGCCACCTACGAGTGCCCATCAGTGCCACCTATGAGTGCCCATCGGTGCCACCTATGAGTGCCCATCAGTGCCGCATACCAGTGCCACCTATTAGTGCCCATCATCGCCACCTATCAGTGCCCATCAGTGCCGCCTATCAGTGCCCAACATCAGTGTCCGTCAGTGCCACCTCATTGGTGCCCATCAGTGCCCCGTATCAGTGCCCGTCAGTGCAGCCATATCAGTGTCTGTCATTGAAGAAGAAAATGTACTTATTTACAAAAAATTTTAACAGAAACAAAGAAAAACTTTTTTTTTTCAAAATTTTAGGTCTTTTGTTATTTGTCGCGTAAAAAATAAAAACCATAGAGGTGATCAAATACCACCAAAAGAAAGTTCTATTTGTGGGAACAAAATGATAAAAAAATTGTTTGAGTACAGTGTAGCATGACCGCGCAATTGTCATTCAAATTGCGACAGCGCTGAAAGCTGAAAATTGGCCTGGGCGGGAAGGTGTCTAAGTTCCTGGTATTAAAGTGGTTAATAATGCTTAAAGTGAAACAATAAAAGTGAAATATTCCTTTAAATTTCGTACCTGGGGGGTGTCTATAGTGTGCCTGTAAAGTGGCGTATTTTTCCCATGTTTAGAACAGTCCCTGCACAAAATGACATTTCTAAAGAAAAAAAAAGTCATTTAAAACTACTCGTGGCTACAATGAATTGTCGGGTCCTGGCAATACAGATAAAAGTAATTGAAAAAAATGGCATTGGATTCCCCCCCCAGTCCGTTACCAGGCCCTTTGGGTCTGGTATGAATATTAAGGGGAACTTCGAACCAAAATTTTAAAAAAAAATTGCGTGGGGGTCCCCCCAAATTCCATACCAGGTCCTTCAGGTCTGGTATGAATATTTAGGGGAACCCTACGCCAATTAAAAAAAAATGGTGTAGGGGTCCCCCTTAAAATCCATAGCAGACCATTCGGAAAAAACTTGAATTGGCAGGGCGTTTAACTGTTTGTTTTGCCTGCCGAACGCCCTACAATGCACTGCGTGCTGCACAGTGCATTCTAAGCCATGAATCACCCAACACTACTGCTTGCCATTTATCCTGACCTTGCTCCTGATTAGGGATGAGCTTCGAGTTTGAGTCGAACTCATGTTTGACTCGAACATCGGCTGTTCGCCAGTTCGAATGCCGTGGAACACCCTTTAAAAGTCTTTGGGAGAAATCAAAAGTGCTAATTTTAAAGGCTTATATTCATGGAATTGTCATAAAAAGTGTTTGGGGACCTGGGTCCTGCCCCAGGGGACATGGATCAATGCAAAAAAAAGTTTCGGGAGCAGTGATTTTAATAATGCTTAAAGTGAAACAATAAAAGTGTAATATCCCATTAAATTTTGTATCTGGGGGGTGTCTATAGCATGCCTGTAAAGGGGCGCATGTTTCCCGTGTTTAGAACAGTCTGACAGCAAAATGACATTTCAAAGGAAAAAAAGTCATTTAAAACTACTCGCGGCTATTAATGAATTGCCGGTCCGACAATACACATAAAAGTTCATTGATAAAAACGGCATGGGAATTCCCCGCAGGGGAACCCCGAACCAAAATTTAAAAAAAAAAATGACGTGGGGGGTCCCCCTAAATTTAGGTCTGGTATGGATATTAAGGGGAACCCTGGACAAAATTTTAAAAAAAATGGCGTGGGGTCCCCCTCAAAATCTGTACCAGACCCTTAAGGTCTGGTATGGATTTTAAGGGGAACCCCGCGCCAAAATTAAAAAAAACAAAACGTTGTGGAGTCCCCCCAAAAATTCATACCAGACCCTTATCCGAGCACGCAACCTGGCAGGCCACAGGAAAAGAGGGGGGGACGAGAGAGCGCCCCCCCTCCTGAACCATACCAGGCCACATGCCCTCAACATTGGGAGGGTGCTTTGGGGTAGCCGCTGTGTGACGCTTCTCTCTTCATCTTTTTCTCTTCATCTTCTTCTCTTCATCTTCTTGTCTTCATCTTCTTTTTGGGCCACTCCACATCCATGATAGCATGGAGGGAGGCTCCCGCTGTGTGACGCTTCTCCTCTTCTGACGGTTCTTAAATAATGGGGGGGTGGGGCCACCCGGTGACCCCACCCCCCTCTGATGCACGGGGACTTGACAGGACTTTCCTGTGGCATTCCCCGTGACGTCAGAGGGGGCGGGTCACCCGTTACGTTACCCCGCCCCCTTCGGATGTCACAGGGAATGCCACAGGGAAGTCCCCGTCAAGTCCCTGTGCGTCAGAGGGGGTGGGGTCACTGGGTGGCTCCGCCCCCCGTTATTTAAGAACCGTCAGAAGAGGAGAAGCGTCACACAGCGGGAGCCTCCCTCCATGCCATCATGGATGCGGAGCTGCCCGAAAAGAAGATGAAAACAAGAAGATGAAGAGAAGAAGATGAAGAGAAAAAGATGAAGAGAAAAAGATGAAGAGAAAAAGATGAAGAGAGCGGGAGCCTCCCTCCATGCCATCATGGATGCGTAGAGGCCCGAGGAGAAGAAGGGAAGAAGATGCCGACGCCACAGAGGAAGATGCCAGACGAGAACACCGGAGGAAGAACCAGAAGAACCAGAAGAACCAGAAGAAGATGGAGGAAGAAACCGAAGGAAGATAGAAGATAGAAGAAAGAAGATAGAAGAAAGAAGAGAGAAGAAAGAAGAAGCATTTAAATAAAGGAATTGTCAGAAACTGTCTCTTGTCATTTTTAACATTTTTGACAGTTTTTTTGTGAAATGGTAGGTACCCCCTTACCATTTCACACAGGGGGGAGGGCCAGGATCTGGGGGTCCCCTTCTTAAAGGGGGCTTCCAGATTCTGATAACACCCCGCCCGCAGACCCCCACAACCACCGGCCAAGGGTTGTGGGGATGAGGTCCTTGTCCTCATCAATATGGGGACAAGGTGTTTTGGGGGGCTACCCCAAAGCACCCTCCCAATGTTGAGGGCATGTGGCCTGTATGGTTTAGGGGGGGCGCTCTCTCGTCCCCCCCTCTTTTCCTGCGGCCTGCCAGGTTGCGTGCTCGGATAAGGGTCTGGTATTGATTTTTAGGGGGACCCCACGCCATTTTTAAAAAAATTTTGGTCCAGGGTTCCCCTTAATATCCATACCAGACCTGAAGGGCCTGGTATGGAATTTAGGGGGACCCCCATGTCATTTTTTTAAAATTTTGGTTCAGGGTTCCCCTGTGGGGAATTCCCATGCCATTTTTATCAATGGACTTTTATGTGTATTGTCGCAATTCATTAATAGCCACGAGTAGTTTTAAATGACTTTTTTTCCTTTTAAATGTCATTTTGCTGTCAGACTGTTCTAAACACGGGAAACATGCGCCCCTTTACAGGCATACTATAGACACCCCCCAGGTATGAAATTTAAAGGGATATTACACTTTTATTGTTTCACTTTAAGCATTATTAAAATCACTGCTCCCGAAAAAACAGGCATTTTAAAAATATTTTTTTGCATTGATCCATGTCCCCTGGGGCAGGACCCAGGTCCCCAAACACTTTTTATGACAATAACTTGCATATAAGCCTTTAAAATGAGCACTTTTGATTATTCATGTTCGTGTCCCATAGACTTTAATGGTGTTCGCGTGTTCGAACAAATTTTTTGCCTGTTCGCAAGTTCTGGTGCAAACCGAACAGGGGGGTGTTCTGCTCATCCCTACTCCTGATGTTGCTCTGCATCTTATACCCTGTACCCTGCTGACTTGCATCTACTCCCGTTTGTTCCTGATGCCAGGCTTGGGACCTCCAGTTTTACCCTGTTTGTCTGTGTTCCTCATTTTTACATATGGTATATAGTTAGTTTGTTAGTTAGCATTTTTGTTTCTTAGTTAGGTTGATAGTTAGGTATTTTGTTATGTGGTTACAGTTTACTTGTATCTTCACATTTGCTGTGTTTCCTGTGTGTTGGTGTTTGAATGAATAAATCTTACTTTAACTATGTAGTCTGGCCCGTTTCCTAAGTGTACCTATGCAGATCTGACCATCTCTGCTGCTGATCCCTGATATAACACTGAAATGCCAGGAAACAGTAGATGAGGAACTAAATATCCTTCCAACAGCCAGCATCAGGTGGGAACTGATTACTGGGATCTGCTGGCTGCTTTGAGATACACGCTGGTGTATCTAGTGCCATCAGCATGTGATCCAGATCCTGACACAGAACACATAATATTTCCTTCTCCACATGCCTCTTCCCCTGACTTCTCTGTCATCCACAGCCACCCACAACTCAGCCCCCCAGCTGCATCATTAACCTTATCTCAAAACACCAACAAAATAGTTTTCTTCCTTCCTCCCAGGACCTCCTGCTCTCTAGCTCCCTCGTTACCTTCTCCCATGCTCACCTCAAGGACTTCTCCAGAGCCTTTCACATCCTCTGGAACTCCCTACCCCAATTTTTCTGACTATCTTCTACCCTGTCCACTTTTAGGCAATCACTAAAAAACCCTTCCTTTTAGAGAAGTGTATTCTGCCTCCACTTAACAAGTGTACTTTTATTTTCTCCATCAGTTCATCCCCCACAGTTATTACCTTTTGTATCACTTGACCCTCCCTTTTAGATTGTAAGCTCTAACGAGCAGGGCCCTCTGATTCCTCTTATTGAATTGGTTTGTAACTGTACTGTCTGTCCTCTCCTCTTGTTGTAAAGTGCTGCACAAACTGTTGGCGCTATGTAAATCCTGTATGTATATTATGATGATAATAAAATAATTAGCATTCCAGCATGTACATGGGGGTGCTTTTAATGTTTTCAGTTATTTTTATTTATTTTATTATATATTAATTTTTTAACACTTTTTTTAACCTTTATTTCTATCACAATAAGCCCCCCCCCCCATATGATGGCATGAGCAGGCTACAGGTTTTCTTAATGGAGGCATCAAGAGTCTATAAGAGCCCCAAAATATCCTCTGCCCTCCACTGCAGCTGATCAAGCACAGACTGTGCTTGTTTAGCTATTTCCCTGGATACAGTAGCCAGAAAATGACAGCTTGGAACGTGTAATCAGAGGAGGCTCTAGGTTTTGTGAGGCCTTAGGCAAAACTTAGACATGAGGCCAAACTCACACCCATAATAGGAAAAATAATTCAAGCGATAAAAAATAATGGTGTGCCCCCCACAGCGCTGCCGACTTCCCTCCTCTGCCCTCGCGCTGACTGCTGTGGGGGGGGGGGGGGTCCTCAGGATGGAGGCCGGGAAAAGGCCCCTACCTTTTCTAAATGAACACAGTGAGTGATTGGAACTAATTTGTGTTTACTATGCTTTAGTTTATGAATTAACAGGAGCCTCTGTCTCCTGTTCATTCATCTGCAGTGCAGCTGAGGCTACAGAGAAAGGAACTGGGGAATGTGTTTCCTCATTTTCTTTTCTCTGTCTCAAAAGTGTGACTTCAGGGGTCTGTTTAGACCCTTGATATCTCATCAAAGAAACTAAAAAACTGTCACCAAAAAACTTAAAAAAATAAATAAAAAGATTGTAAAAAATAAAGTAATAAAAACAATGTAAAAAAAAAAAAAAAAGACTAAAATTTCTAATCAAACTAAAAAGCCATGCCCAATAGGTAGCATAATTTAGCCACACATACAAATGTTTCTGTATGGCACGGGTCACCCACTCCCTAGTAGGGGCCCCTACTGTATAATGGCGGTAAACTTGAGTAGGAGAGGAAAGTGGAGTGTATGGTGGGGGGTAGTATGTACATGAGAGGGGTGCAGAGTGTATGGCGGTGGGTAGTATGTACATGAGAGGGGTGCGGAGTATATGGCGGTGGGTAGTTTGTACATGAGAGGGGTGAGGAGTGGAGGGGTGTGGAGTGTATGGAGGTGGGTAGTATGTACATGAGAGGGGTGCAGAGTGTATATAGGTGGGTAGTATGTACATGAGAGGAGTGTATGGTGGAGGGTAGTATGTACAGGAGGGGGGTGTGGAGTGTATGGCGGTGAGTAGTATGTACATAAGAGGTGTGCGGAGTGTATGGCGGTGGGTAGAATGTACATGAGAGGGGTGTGGAGTGTATGGAGGTGGGTAGTATGTACATGAGAGGAGTGCGGAGTGTATGGCGGTGGCTAGTATGTACATAAGAGGGGTGTGGAGTGTACATAGGTGGGTAGTATGCACATAAGAGGGGTGTGGAGTGTATGGAGGTGGGTAGTATGTACATGGGAGGAGTGCAGAGTGTATAGCGGTGGGTAGTATGTACATGAGAGGGGTGCGGAAGGTATATAGGTGGGTAGTATGTACATGAGAGGGGTGCAGAGTGTATGGTGGGGGGTAGTATGTACATGAGAGGGGTGCGGAGTGTATGGTGGTGGGTAGTATGTACATGAGAGGGGTGCGGAGTGTATGGTGGGGGTAGTATTACATTAGAGGGGTTCGGAGTGTAAGGTGGTGGGTAGTATGTACATGAGAGGGATGCGGAGTGTATGGTGGTGGGTAGTATGTACATGAGAGGGGTGCGGAGTGTATGGTGGGGGTAGTATGTACATGAGAGGGGTGCAGAGTGTATGGAGGTGGGCAGTATCAAATACACCACTGGCCACTGATGCATTATGGACCAGTGGCAGTTAATTAACCCCTTTGTGCTGCATTAGTGGCACCAGTGTCAGTGTTAATTAACCCCTATTTGGTGCAGCATGAAAGGGCTCATAAACACTGATACTGGTGTCACTAATGCAGCACAAAGGGGTTAATTAACTGCCACTGGTCACTAATGTATAGTAATGCAATAACCCCTTCCTTGCTGCATATTACAAATACCAATGTAATTTACTCTCCCCCCCCCCAAAGAGTTAAACACTTCAGGCAGTTGACAACTGTGCCTTAGGAAAGGTTTTAAGCCTCTGCAAACTTACTTACACTTTTGCACGGGGCTTCACTGGCTTGAAGGTCTTTGCAGCAGCACTCTACTCTGCCCTTTCATCCCGGCCTGCGAATGACATCACGCCGGCGGGACTAGGAAGCTCCTGCCAGGCAGAGATCACTTCGCCTGACAGGGAAGTGAATGCATCGGTCGGTTGGACACACAGCATACTTGCACCGCTCTGCTGCAGACAGTGTACCTGCAGTGTGGACTGCGGAGCAAGCGGCATTTTTACAAGGCCTCCCTGCCCCCCAGCTCAGTCCGCCCCTTTGTCCAGCAGCAGCCGGCCTCCACCTCCTCTACAATTCCACTGCAGCAGGCAGTGCAGTATATGAAAGATGGCGATCCTTTACAGGCCCGCTCACCCAGCCAGCTTGGGGACACTGACCGGGGACATTCCCTCTCATTCTCCCACACACATCAGGCAAATTAGGCGGCCGCGAGGCCCCTGGGAGCACGAGGCCTTAGGCGGCCTCCTTTTTGCCTAATTAGAGAGCCGTCTCTGCCTGTAATTTATGAAATGCTATTTGCTCCCAGGTTTATTTGTCACAGAAGAGATTCGGAAATGTCTGTCCCCTCCCCGTTCTCCGTCCTGAAATCATTTACTGCATTCCCATGCTCCCTGGAAGGATTGGAGAGCCCAGGAACCACAGGTGGGTGGGGTGACTCCATGTTTATTGTTCTGTAAAAGTGATCAAGTGGCTCTACAATCACCTCATTCATTTTGAAATAAAAGCTGGGAGTCAGCTGGAAAAAAACAATACCAAGCTCAAGGCTGCAGAAGAAGCTGTGAGGTTGTTTTCACCCTCTGAATACTAGGATGTTTATAAAGGTACCTTGGCAGTCAAGGGATTATATATTGCCATATTATCTACAAGAAATTCTTTAATAAGATTGGACACAGCCAGATCAACAGTGCTAACAGATAGCACGCACCACATCAGTAAGAGATCGAATGATTTCTGTAAGCCAGAGTGTTTTGATGTCTGCCTACAGCTCCTTAGCAACAACATCACACGGCAAGGACTTTTGAGACTCTTTGTCAGAGTCTCTGCAGCCAAAGGCGCAGAGCTTACAAAGGGCACATTAACAGGTCACATTATGGTTCTGCAGGGGAAGGCATTGAGTTACGACTATGGCAGCAATCAATTTGGCCCATAAAATTCAACATAATTGCAGTAAAACCCTCCCAGGTTATAATTGAGCAGTGGGCCACACCCAGAGATGCTAAAGAAGAATCCAAGGAATGCATATGTGCATATATACCATGATGCATATGTACTATGTGATAGCTGTGGCCAATCGCAGCTTCACAATAGTACACAGTGGATGAATGTATGTCACGCATAAAAAAATGGTAGCTTATAACAGTGATACTAACTGTTCTAAGCAATCATAGTGTATTAAAAAAATCCTGATCACCACTGTACTGCAGTAGTCACACTACGTAAAAAAAATGTAATGAAAAGGCAAATAAATGTTCAAGATATATACACACATACTATAACTTGTGGGCTCTATAACTTCACTACAGACTAAATAATATACATTGATTCATTGATTTGGGGGGGTTACCAAAGAAATGTGGCAGAATAGATTTTGTCCTAAATTTATGTTGAAATATTACTTATTTGCAAAATTTTATAACAGAAACAAAGAAAAAAAAAATTTCAAACTTTTTTCATTTATCTAGAAAAAAAAAAATTAAAAAAACCCAGCGATGATTAAATACCACTTAAAGAAATACATTTGTGTGAAAAAATTGATAAGAATTTAATTTGGGTATAGTGTTGCATGACTGAGTAATTGCCATTCAAAGTGTGACAATGCTGAAAGCTGAAAATTGGCCTGGGCAGGAACAGGGTGAACATTTTCAGTATTGAATTGGTTAAATATTATGTTTGGGGCGTGCTCTAATCCCACCTGTGAAGGGGTGCATTTCTGGATAAACACTTTAACGCTATTGCTGAGGATCTCACTCTGGGCTACATGAAGAGACCGGTTGTCACAGCACGTGACTCTGCTAGAAGTGTGTGTGGGGGGGGGGGTTATACCAGGCTGGTTGCTGTTTTGTTAGTTTGCCAGTGTCCAAGTCCTCCTGTTGGCGTCAGTTTAACCCATTAGTCCCTGAATCCTGTGTTCCTCATGGAATGATAAAGAAAACAAATTTAATGAGAAAAAAAAAAAAAAAAATGTTTTTATTGCACAATGAGGTCAGAGTCTGCTTAGTCTCGCAAGGGTTAAAAAGTCATTAGGAAATGTTACTCAATCACTTATTGTTCTTTAAAGAGAGGACAGTCAGGTTAATGTGACATTTTACATTAAATTTTATAAAGCCCCTCGGCCTTGCAAAGGGATGTAAACATGCTGGTTGTTTCATGTTACCGTAGTAACTAATAGCACATGTCCTTGTAAGCTTTACAGACTAGGAAAGTTGTAGACCTTTCTACTGAAAGTGGAATCAAGTTATTTTTCTTTTTTTTTCAATCCTCACTAGAGTTTGTAATAGTTTCATTATCCATAAGTCATATTTTCTCAGATTACAAAAGATTTAATAATAAATCAGTCCAGTTATTTGCATGACAGTATTTGAATGTACAGTTTATTATCACATAAAGGATAGAAGAACTTAGGAACTTTAGAGAAAACGTTATAAAGCCTACAGTGATGACTACTAGGAACACGAAAAACACCCTTTTTCTACGGTGATTTAGTTATACATTTTTTAAAATGTAACCACTTCCATAGCGGAACATAGTAAAATGATGCCGGCAAGAACACTCCCCATCCTGGGCTGGCGTCATTTGACGTCCTCCCGTTCTCACTGCTCCTGCAGGCCCCTCGAGACACAGCCAATCCCAGAACAGTGTAAAGAGCCAATAAAAATTTCTCTTTTCCACATGACTGGCTGTGTCCAATCACAGCCGGTCACAGAATGTGAACAAACCGCGGTAACGAGCTGTTACAGGGTTCTCCTCCTCACACACCAATTGTGTGTGAGGAGGAGATTTCAATAACAGCTCCTTACTACTTACCGTGCACACCAACACACACTGATTGCCCCCCCAGTAATAAAGAGGACCTGTCACCAGCTCATCAAAGTATCTGTCCCCAGCCCATCAAAGTACCTGTCACCAGCCCATCTGAGTACTTGAGTACCTGTCATCAGACCATCAGAGTACCCGAGTACCTGTTACAACCCCTCAGATTACCCGAGTAGCTGTCACCAGCCCATCAGATTACCCAAGTACCTGTCACCAGCCTATCTGAGTACCCGAGTACCTGTCACCAGCCCATCTGAGTACCCGAGTACCTGTCACCAGCCTATCTGAGTACCCGAGTACCTGTCACCAGCCCATCAGAGTACCTGAGTACCTGTCACCAGTCCATCAGTGTACCTGAATACCAGCCCATCTGAGTACCGAGTACCTGTCACCAGCCCATCAGAGTACCCGAGTACCTATCTGCAGCCCATCAGAGTACCCGAGTACCTATCTGCAGCCCATGCTTCATAGAATATATGTTGGGGTGTTTGCTTTCCAAAATGGGGTCATTTTGTGGGTAATTCCACTGTCCTGGTGATCCAGGACCTTCAAAACTGTGATAAGGAGGAATGAGGAGATGTGTAATTTATGCTCCTAGAAAGCCTGAAGGTACTACTTCAATGTTGGACCTCTCTATGTTGCCAGGCTGTGTAAAAGTCTCACATGTGGTATCACCATACTTGGAGGAGTAGTAGAATGTATTTTGGGGTGTAAGTTTTGCTGTGTACATGCTGTGTGTTAGAAATATATAAATTGACAACAAAGTACATTTTAATTTTCTTTCCACGTTTTCCGAAAGACTTGTGGAAAAAAATTAAACGTTCAAAAAACTCATTATGCATTTTGGGGTGTAGCTAAAAGTATGCATATGCTGTGTGTGAGAAATAACTTGTTATTATGACAATTGTGTGTAAAAAAAAAAGTCTTAATTTTCCCAAGAATTGTGGGAAAAAATTACAACTTCAAAAAACTCGCCATGCCTCTTACTAAATACCGTGGACTGTCTACTTATCAAAAAGGGATCATTTGGGGGGTATTTGTACTTTCCTGACATTTAAGGGCCTCAAGAAATGAGAAAAACGATAAAAATTTAGTTTGGGTACAGTGTTGCATGACTGCTGAGTAGTTGGCATCTGTGAGAGGACTGAAAGATGAAAGCTGCTCTGGGCAGGAAGGGGGTATAAGTGCCCTGTACTGAAGTGGTTATTATTAAAGGTAAATGTTCTGTCTGAGCTCTCTGCTGGTTTCTGTCTTCTGTTTTACAGGTCTTGTCCTCTCTCCCTGCTGAGGTTAGTGTTAGTTATAAGTGAACTGACTTGGGTTCAGTTCATGGGTCGTTCCCCAAACCCACAAATTCTGGATAGATCCTCTACACAATGCTATACACCCTCTCCAGCAAACTATTCCATGAAAAACAGGGATACTTAGTTTACACATATTGCAATACATGCCTAAGCCAGCCAACGGCATCAAATAATCCCTTTTGGGCAGTCCTACACTGCTTTGCCACTGCAAATGCTACGGTGGACACCATGCCAACCTGGGGCATTGAGACACAAGATGGGGAAGAGCCACTAGGTTCAGGCCTGGTCACTGACCTGCGTAACAACAGAGAAAAGATATACCTGTGCTTGAATCTCAATATCTTGTACATGCATTTAAACTATCAGGTGCTAAAGGGGTGTGCACATATTAACATTACAAATTCTGGATGGATCCCATGCACACTGCTATACACCCTCTCCAGCAAACTATGCAATGAAAAACAGGGATATTTAGTTCACACATATTGCAATACATGCTTAAGCCAGCCAACTGTGTCAAAGTAACCTCAGTCCTTCACTGCTTTGCCACTGCAAATGCTATGGTGGACACCATGCCAACCTGGAGCATAGAGACACAACCCAGGAGAGGGGCTGCAGCCTAAACTTTTCCACAATCCTTGTTGTGTGTTTATTTTATTATTTAGGTATGTTCTTATTGTATGATGGGTGTTAATGGGGTGTACAATCCCATAAACATGTAAACGACATGCATTACAGCACTTCCAAGTTTTACTGATACTTCCCCTAGCTGCTCCGGGAAGAAGCTAATGATGTGCAATCAGCATTCTATTAGCTTCAATGGAAAGCAGGTGAGACATCAGGTGTCTCTGATGTCCCATTAATGAGAACCTGTCATAGCAAAATGCTATCACATAGATGACGTTTGTGTTAAAAATAAAGTTAAATGAAAAAAAAAGTGTAAAAGTTAAAGTTACACCCGAGCAAAAATGTTTAGCTTGTCACGTCCCCATATACATGCACATGCAAACATAAATGCTCCCATCCGAGGCACCTTTGAAAACAATGGTTGCACGACACATATTACAATTAACCACTCACACCTGAGTGAGAACAATACTTGTAGGACCATCACAAATAACTCTAAACTGATAATGTGTAAGAGCTTTTGAAGTGTCACTTTTGAAAATTTGGGGTTTCGATGCCCATTGTCATTTCACAGGAGAGCGCAGTTTTAAAATTGCATGCAACAATTGGAATTTTACAACTAATGTTGCATGATAAAAACAGTTAAAACTACTACCTTTTCATTCTCCAGGGTCTTTGCTTTCAGAAATATAATAAAATGTTTGTGGTTTTTAACTAATCTTCAGGTCCAAGTTGACTTCTTAAATATGTGTACAAAAGTTGCACTACCACGCAGGGACTGCTGGTTCCTCGTCAAACAGCACAGAGGCCACCAGCCACCCAAGCAACAGTCCATTCACACTAGCTTCAATAAACAGGGGTTGTCTTTTTGTGATTTATTGCTGGTAAAACTTGTAACAGGAGATGGATTAGGGCTTAGGACGTTAGAGGACAGTCTTCTCCTTAAAGTGTTTGTAACCCTAAAAAAAAAGAAGACAGATCCCATTCCTTGAAAGCATGTTATACAGCACAGTGCATGTGCTGTGTAATTTGGCTCTTTCTATTAACTGAAATAGACGTGACCTCCCCGGCTGACGTCAGAGGGAGATCTCAGCCCCTCCTGCTGTAGTTCATACATTGGAGTAAGAGAGCGGCTGGGAGTCATGTGACCAGCCTGAAGATCTCTGAAAAACAGTATTTAGAGGCTTTATTTTTCACAAATATGTAAATATGTGTGTTATGGCTGCATAAAAGAGGGTCTGGCAGTGACAGCAACTGTGAATATTGGACAGTCTATGGTCTCACAGCTGGGGACCATGATGCAAATATCTTTGGCATCTGTATTTGCAATCTTAGGAACACCACACAGGACAGGAGGGCACTCTTCTCTAAGCTCACAGTCGAGGACACTGGTGAGGACTGAGAATGGTCAGTATCTGAGACCCTATGAGAGCCGTCTCAGTCCAAGATACCTCTGGCACTTACAGTATATCCCAAAAGTCACCAGGAATCAATTCATTATCATTAAATAATAGGTTTATTGTGTTTGTTAAATTCCAGCAGTCAGTTCCAGATCATTTCCAGGTCCCAGCTCTGCCACCACTGGGATATCACACAACAGCTACAAAGTCCACAGGCTGCCTCAGGGGCAAAAGCCTGCTGAGTCTGGGAACTCTCCTTACTGAAGAAAGACAGTCTCTAGAGGGCTTTAGATTATTTTTTTAGCTTCCCCAGCAACCATCTGTGCACACGTCCCCATGGATTGGCCTGTCTCAGTACACAGCAATTCAGCTCAAATGAATTATAGAGTCAAGAAAGAAACATGAGCTCATTTGAAATATTCAACACCACATCCCAATTATGTAAATACAAACAGGCTTCTTATGGCTTCTTGAAAGCCGCAAACGGGACTTCTTATGGCTTTCTTTAAACAATTGTTTTCTTCTTGCCACTCTTCCATAAAGGCCAGATCGTTGTTTTGTGGAAAGATTCTCCAACCTGAACTGCAGCTCCTCCAGAGTTACCATGGGCCTCTTGGCTGCTTCTCTGATTAATGCTATCCTTGCCTGTCTGTTTAGGTGGACAGCCATGTCTTGGTAGGTTTGAAGTTGTGCCATACTCTTTCCATTTTCAGATGGTGGATTGAACAGTGCTCTGTGAAATGTTCAAAGCTTAGGATATTTTTTTTATAACCTAACCCTGTTTTAAACTTCTCCACAACTTTATCCCTGACCTGTCCTCGGTGTGTTCCTTGGTCTTCAAGATGCTGTTTGTTCACTAAGGTTATCTAACAAACCTCTGAGGGCTTCCCAGAACAGCTGTATTTATTCTGAGATTAACTGGAAAATCCACTGGGTTTCCAGTTAGAGGAGACATTTGTGTAACATACCTGACAGCTGAGCCTGACGTGCAGAGGGAAGGCCTCTCATACAAACCCCCGGCTCAGGGACCACAATGTTGTAACAGTGGCCGCAAGAATATGGTAGTGTAAGGATGCCTGAACTATCTTTTTCCATGTGGCTGGTGCATCACCAGGGTGGCCCAGGAAGCGAGACAGCAGGTAATGGCAAGTCAGCAGACTCTGGGCTGGTTGTAGCAGGAAGCTAGAGCCAGGCAGGTGCATGCAAGGAAGAAGATAAAAGTGAAAAGAACCCAGTGCTATGGCTAAGTAAATAATGTGAACTAATAAATGAGCTGCTCCCTTCAAAGGTGGTGGAATGCACGCCGACCTTACACAGCGCGAGCGATGCCGCTGCTTCACAATCCACCTGGCTTTTTATGCGATTTCCCTCTAGTGTCGAGGCAAGGCACTTTTTAAAGTAAAAGGCCATTTGGCTAAGCTGTTTTACATTTATATTTTTAATAAAACATTATTACGCTATGGTTCTTTCTGTTTTCTGAGTAACCTTGGATTGGAGTGATCCCCCAGGCTTACCCCACTGAATTCACCAGTATAGGCGACAGTTCCTTAATCTGTCAAAGCTCCACCTGACCTGTTTTCTTAAATAAAGGGGTCATGGTGGTTTGGTAAATAGGCTACTTACCATTTTCCACTGGGTGTTGTTTGTTTTTTCCATGATTGGTTGGTTGGTGACGGTGTACAGATTCCAAGTGCTCTAGTTTATATGGACTTTCATGTGATTCAACAGATTTGAACATTTGTTATCACCTTGCACTTTATGTATCTATTAAGGTTGCTTTTCATTGGATTTTCGTTATCACTTTGCACTTTATATATTTTTGGATTAGGAAACCAATATTGTATATGTATCAATTGTCATGATTTTTAATTTTAATCATTGTTTTTTTTTTGGTTAAGAGCTCCCTTATTACATACAACCCACAAGGAAGAAGAAACACAGGATGTGTGGTCAGACTAACCGGATTGGTAACAGATGGTTAGATGCAAGCATAGACGGCAGGTAAAGAATGGTCAAGTACAGGCAGAGGTTACAGGCCAGGGGCAAGGTAGGAGAGGTTCAACTACAGGAATAAGAAGGATCAGGTTCGGGGGGGCAGGAGGCGGAGCCTAGCGGAGCAGACATGCATTGTTAGAGCTCCACACCGCTGAGGAGAGAAGAGAAGGCTCAAAAGGTATCCATTTGAACCTTTTTGCCCCTGGGAACAAACTGTGAAAGTTTGGGCAGGAAATATGGTACTGGGAGGAAACCGTGGCAGAAATAAAAATCACCTCACAAAGAGCTCACAGGCACTCACTGCAGCTGAAGCAGCTCCAGTCACCTCACAAGATACAGCATCAGGGCGCTCTCACAGACAGAAAATGTCACAGCAAGACTCTCCATTTGAGTCAGATACAGAACAAATCCTCTCACAAACTTCTCCACAAGCCTCCTCAGCATCCCCAGTAATATTATTACAATTTGAAAAGATGCTTCATAAGGCTTTAAAACAAACCTCAGACCAAATAACAAAAAGCCTAACCAAAGAAATAAGAGAGCTGGGAAACCGCACCGCCGCCCTAGAAATAAAAATGGATGAAATTGAAATTACAACCCAAGAAAATATAACAGAATTGGAACAATTAAAAAAAGAGAATTTAATACTTCAAACTAAGCTCGAAGATTACGAAAATAGAGCCAGACGTTCAAACTTGCGCATAAGGGAATACCTGAAACTGTGACAGACCTGCAATCTACTATTACTGCTCTATTACAAGAACTAAAGCCAGATATCCCTATTGAACGTTTAGAACTGGACAGAGTACACAGAGCCCTCACAGCCAAAAAGAAAGATGGACCCCCACGTGATATAATCACAAAATTTCATTATTACAGAACGAAAGAACAAATACTAATTGCTGCAAGAGAAAAAAAGGAACTTAATTTTCAAGGACACAATTATCAAATTTTTGCTGACCTATCCCAACTTACTATTACTAAAAGACGATCCATGAAACCCCAACTAATGGAACTGCAACGCCACAACATTATGTATCAATGGGGCTTCCCCTTTTCAGTCAGATTTAACTACCAAGGTACAATTTACAGAAGCAGATCAGCAGATGAACTACAACAAACCCTTTTAAAATTAAATCTGACAGAACCCACAAGCAGCAACACTCCCACACGCAGAAGAATGGCATCATCTTCACCTTCAGGCAGCACCCAGAAAATTTCAGAACAAAATGGGAATCATCATTCTCACAAAAGAGGCCGTTATGCCACATCATCCATGGACCAAGAAGATCCAATGAACTGACATCCTAATTCCTGATATCTCTTCATTTATTATACTAAGAGATGGTTCTCTATAAAAAAACCTATATTTATAACTGAATGTAACTGCATTCTGATAGTCACACACTGTGTGGGATCATGTTACATTTCAGTTATATTTCTTATTACTTCTCATTCATATAGCCTTAGAATATATAAGTGAAAAAGGAAATTCTTGTTCAGTTATATATTATCAGGTAATAACAATAGATTTATTACTTTTTAGGACAAATATGTTCAATAATCCAGAAGTAATGGAAGCTTTTTCTTTCTTTTCTTAAAACAAATATATTATTACCTAACTAGTTCCTAGAATTATGTTTTTGTTTATTCTAATCTGAAGCAATACAACCTCAATTTTATGAGTTAACATATCTAAACAGTTGCATATGAATAAAATATGTAATTGTTTACTCTAAAAGGGTTAAAATCCCAAAATAATTCAAACTATCTTCATTAATACCAAAGTTATTAACAGTACCTTTCTAACTGAATTATTTAGCCTAGGGCAAGACTAACCATATACAACCACCCTGGAATAAATAATTTCAACAAAAACTATATTCTGCACTCCAATTAATGAAACATCATTTTGATGTCTTTTGACATAGCACTTCTCTCCTGTAAGCGGAAGATCCGTGTACCCCCATTAGCCCTCCTCATTCTCCCAACCATATTATGTGGGAGTGTGACGAAGGCACTTATTCCCCTGAGAGAGATATTTATTCTCTTTCACGGGTAAATTGTGATTACTTGCAAAAAATAATTTATACAATGTATCATCTAATCTCATATGTTTTTTGTTTACTCTTTACTCCAGAATTCACTGGTTTCTTTTCTATCTATTCATCTCTTCAGTCCACACAGGTTGATCTGCGCAGTCAGCTCTGCATAACAAAAAGTAAGTCAAAACTATTTGATCTATTGCCATGGCACCACTGAATATACTTTCCCTGAATGTTCAGGGAATAAATGTCCCTCAAAAAAGGACCAAAGCCTTCCGTACTTTCCATAACAAGAAGGCTCACATAGTATGCCTCCAAGAAACACACTTCACCAAAGATTCTACTCCAAAATATATTTCTCCTTTTTATCAACAAATTTACACGGCTTCTGCCTGTACCAAGCAAAGGGGAACTCTAATTGCATTTCACCGATCCACACCATTCACCTTATCATCAGAAATTAAAGACCCAGAAGGTAGATACCTGATACTCATGGGTTAGATAATGGATACAGCAATCACGGTGATTTCCTACTACGCTCCTAACAAACAACCTACACCATTCCTCTCACATATATTACAAGTGATTAATACACACAAAATAGGAACAGTGATAATGTGTGGGGATTCGAACCAGGTCCTCCTCCCATTTCTAGATAAATCACCTTTTACACCATCCAAAATAACCTCTAGATTACCTTTTTCTCAACTTCTTTCCAAATACAATCTGGTAGATTCGTGGAGAGAAAGTAACCCAATGAAAAAGAAATTCACTTATTTCTCGCACCCTCATCAAACCTTCACCAGAATAGATCATATTTTTCTAACAATAGGAATGATACCAGAAATTATTGCATCAGATATAATTCCGATTCCGTGGTCTGACCATAATGCAGTATACACTACTATAGCCTCAGCCATACCAAAAGCGCATGACCCAACGTGGTACTTACCGGACATAATGCTCAAACACCCACTACATCAGATAGTCATTGAACAAGCTTTAAAGGAATACATATCAATTAATAATACAACAGACATCTCCCCAATAACACTGTGGGAAGCTCATAAGCCTGTCTTGCGTGGTACAATACAAAGACAAATGGCACTATTTAAACAGGAACGCAAAAATCTAGCAAAAAAAATAGAACTCAATTTTAATGCAGCCTACATATCATTTCAAGATAATCCATCTCAGAGTACAAAATCTCATCTGGAAAAATCTAGATTGGAATACGATCTATTTCTCACTGAGTCAGTTGATAAATCCCTCAAACGCTCCAAACACAATTTCTACATGAATACAAACAAACCAGGTACATATTTGGCTCTATGTATTAATTTTCCTATAATGCTATTAAGGCGTTTTGCTATTATTTTTGCTAATAATTTAATATTGAGGTTTAACAGAGAGAAAGGCCGATAATTCACACAGGAAGTATCATCAGAAAGGGGTTTTGGGATCAAACGCTCCAAACACAATTTCTACATGAATACAAACAAACCAGGTACATATTTGGCTCGGGCATTAAATTCAACTAACAAATCTTTCAAACCAATACGTTTGAAATTATCAAAAAATGTTTACACTTGTAATCCAGTTAAAATAGTCCATAAATTTCACTCACATCTCGCAACTTTATATAAGACAAACAATGAATTTAATCCTACAGAGGCTGAATCCTTCTTCTCAAAAATAACCTTACCTGAGTTTGCAAAAATAATAGCAAAACGCCTTAATAGCATTATAGGAAAATTAATACATAGAGATCAAGTAGGCTTCATGCCAAATAGACAGGCAGGCGATAATATATGCAGGGCAGTGTTATTGGCACATATTGCTAAAAAACGGAAAATCCCTTTATGTTTTCTATCTCTCGATATTAAGAGGGCATTTGACACAGTATCCTGGCAATATATGCAATATTCATTACAAAAATGGGGTTTTGGACCCCACTTTTTAACATGGATCAAAGCATTATATAATAAACCCAAAGCCTATATAAAATATGCTGGATACAAATATTAATTGATAGTAAACAATTGCTATTAGTGTTTCTTGCCGAAAAGAATGTCCATCTAGAAGTTTGTTAAACGTTTCAGTGAGAATGGGAGAGAGTATTTCTGAGAATGTTTTATAGTATAAAGCCGAGTAGCCGTCTGGGCCTGGTCTTTTGTTAAGTTTTAGGTCTTTTATGGCGTTAGCAACTTCATCTATAGTTATAGGCTCATCCAAACTGCTTTTTTGATTCTGAGATAACTCAGGTAAGGTTATTTTTGAGAAGAAGGATTCAGCCTCTGTAGGATTAAATTCATTGTTTGTCTTATATAAAGTTGCGAGATGTGAGTGAAATTTATGGACTATTTTAACTGGATTACAAGTGTAAACATTTTTTGATAATTTCAAACGTATTGGTTTGAAAGATTTGTTAGTTGAATTTAATGCCCGAGCCAAATATGTACCTGGTTTGTTTGTATTCATGTAGAAATTGTGTTTGGAGCGTTTGATCCCAAAACCCCTTTCTGATGATACTTCCTGTGTGAATTATCGGCCTATCTCTCTGTTAAACCTCAATATTAAATTATTAGCAAAAATAATAGCAAAACGCCTTAATAGCATTATAGGAAAATTAATACATAGAGATCAAGTAGGCTTCATGCCAAATAGACAGGTAGGCGATAATATACGCAGGGCAGTGTTATTGGCACATATTGCTAAAAAACGGAAAATCCCTTTATGTTTTCTATCTCTCGATATTAAGAGGGCATTTGACACAGTATCCTGGCAATATATGTAATATTCATTACAAAAATGGGGTTTTGGACCCCACTTTTTAACCTGGATCAAAGCATTATATAATAAACCCAAAGCCTATATAAAATATGCTGGATACAAATCTGAAGCCTTTAATATCGAAAGAGGTACCCGACAGGGTTGCCCATTATCTCCCTTATTATTTGCCCTTATACTCGAACCCATGGCCCAATACATCAGAACAAACCAAACTATAACTGGCATTGAAGTAGGAGGTATTACACACAAATTATGTATATTTGCAGACGATATATTACTTTTTCTATCATCACCACAGGTCTCTGGTCCTAACTTAATACCAGCTCTTGATGGATTTGCAGCCCTATCCGGCCTTATGATTAATCCTAAGAAATGCCTAATGCTTAATATTTCACTCACAAACATGGAATTGATCCCGGCTAGGGCTGCACTCCCATTCACATGGGCAGAAAAATCAATCCCATATCTTGGAATTCATTTAACAGCATCTCATTCTGACTTATTCTCAACCAATTATCCTCCTGTATTAAGACAGATCACAAATCTAATAAAACAATGGTCGCAACTTCCTTTATCCTGGATAGGGAAGATTAATGCAATCAAAATGACTATTCTACCCAAATTACTTTATCTATTCAGAGTCCTCCCTATTCCAATTCCTTCCTATTTTTTGAGAATAGTACAAAAAAGAGCAACTTCGTTTATATGGGGCTCTTCTAAACCACGTATACCTATACACACACTACATCTTCCCAAAAATAAAGGAGGCCTGGGATACCCTAATTTTACTAACTACTACAGAGCAGCACATTTGGCCAGTCTGTCCAAATACCATGCAAAACAGGAAATCCCATTATGGGCATTTATAGAGGCTTCAGAAAATGACCCACTATTAATATCAAATTTATTATGGCTTGATCCTAAAGACCGCTTTAAAATTCATAATCCCATAACTAAATACTTCTTATCTCTCTGGGATAAACTAAAAACCAAATATCAGTTACAATCTCCACACAATCCTCTCCTTTCTTTTATCAGAAATCCGGCCTTTTATCCGGCATGGATCTACCCAAATTCTTTTAAAGCTTGGACAACATCAGGCATTCAGACACTAAATGACTTCATAGCATCTAAATCATTCCTTTCATTCCCATCGCTTAGAGAAAAATATGATCTACCAAACTCTGAGATATTTAGATATCTCCAAATCAAAAATTTCTATACACCATTCCTAAAGGGGGATACACCATTATCCCAATTATCCATTTTTGAATCAATCTGTACAAAAGATCCATTTGCTAAAGGTACAATTTCATCACTTTATAATCAATTATATGGAGTAGCAAATCTTAATAGACCCTCTTACGTTCAGAGGTGGGAGGAGGACCTGGGACGAACTTTAGAAGACACGGACTGGTCTAACATATGGCTCACATCTAAGTCATCTTCACCCAACATCTTAGCACTGGAGACAAATTATAAAGTCCTAACTCGCTGGTACCTTGTACCCGCTAGAGTGGCAAAATATTCACCTAATACCTCAGCTCTTTGTTTTCGAGGATGCCCAGAAATAGGCACATATTTACACATATGGTGGACGTGCCCAGTAATCCAAACCTTCTGGAAGGAAGTCTTCGTGATTGCATCTAAAATATTTATAAAAATAATACAACCAGATCCATATTTAACTTTACTTAATCTAAAACCGGAATGGTTAACACTCTCTCAATTCAAACTTATGATCCAACTAATAACGGCTGCAAAACAAACAGTGGCCAAGGCATGGAAATCTCCTACATTGGTACTAGCAGAAACAATTCACAGAATGAATAATACAATGTCCCATGCTAAGATGGTAGCCATCGATCAAAATCAAATTCCAAAATTTGAAAAACTTTGGCATCCCTGGATAAAACAACAGTTCCTGTCAAACTTCAATGACTCTGTCCTGTTGCCATGGTAACAGATTAAATGACTTACAGAGACACCCATTCTAAGGCTTCAAAGAGAACTAAAAAGAATAATAAACTGACGAGCAGGACAACCTTGTGGACCATACCTCTACCTTTCAACCCTTTTTCTTCTTTTTCTTTCCTTTTCTCCACCTTACGATTAAAGCTCATTATCAGAATTTATTTGACCTATATACACTCTACTTGTAAACAATATGTATAGTAGGTATAAATCATTTAAATACCTACAAAAGTAACTAAGGAAATGATATATATCTTTAATTTAGGTTTACGTGAACCCAATGTTTAATATTTGAAATTTCATTATATTTACCTATAGAAACCCTACTGTAAAACAATGAGCTTACTTTATAGATCCTTGTAAACGTACTTTATGTATCTTTATAACATTGTATACTCAATAAACTTCTTTTGACAAGGAAAGAAGGATCAGGTTCAGGAACACAGTTACAGCTGCAGATCAGACAGCAAAGTGCTAGTTCAACTGCTTCACTTATAAACGGCATTTGGCACTAACGTTATTGGTGTGTGTGTGCGCGTGCACATTGGCGTGCGCATGAACTTTTGTGCACATTCGTGTGTCTGTGCCTGGTACTATGGGCACTCGCGGGATCGCGCCTGCGCATGTGCATTTGCATCTGCCTTTGAGCATCAGCTGCGCTATGGCCAGCATGTCCCTGACATTGTCCCCTCCTTGGCATAGACGTCTTTTTCAGACTCCCAGGAATTTTCTTCCGGACCATAGCCCTTCAATTTGATTAAGTACTGCACTTGGTTTCTTCTTTTCCTACAGTCCACTAGGGATGGGCCAAACACCCCTCTGTTCGGTTCGCATCCAGAACATGCGAACAGGCATTGGTTCGAACACGCGAACACTGTTAAAGTCAATGGGATACGAACATGAAAAATCAAAAGAGCTAATTTTAAAGGTTAATATGCAAGTTTTTGTCATAAAAAGTGTTTGGGGACCTGGGTCCTGCCCCAGGGGACATGTATCAATGCAAAAAACAGTTTTAAAAACATCTGTTTTTTCGGGAGTAGTGATTTTAATAATGCTTAAAGTGGAACAATAAAAGTGAAATATTATCAGTGTGTTTTACTATGCAGTACTAGTGGGGAGTGCTCTACCACATATCCAATCTTTATCAGATGTAGGCAAAGGGTGATAACACAATGCAACCTATCATATTTCAGTTTACTAGAGCCAGGTCAGCTAAAAAGGCACCTCTGGTTGCTATGGGTTCTCATACTTTACACATTATGTCTAGATTATTATTTACAACATCATTACTACCTAAATTAACAATCCCCTAGCTGGTTCCTCTCTTCAACAGTGGTGACTAAAGTAATCAGAATTCACTCTTCCTAACCTTCAGGAAGATTAAACACAAAGTTAACTTCAACAGCAAATAACTCCAGGAACAGCACATTTTACCAAAATAAGGCTTTGTGGGGTTTTAAGGATTTAAAACCACGCCACCATGCTTTGGTGTGACATCATTGAGAGGCTGACGACTATTCCAGGTTTAGCTGGCATGCCTCCCGATGACATGGAGCTAGGCCCACCCCTCCTACTTTACTGAATGAAAGACTTTGCCTCCTAGGATATGTGCAGGGGAGGGGGCTGGATAATTTACTTTACCAGATTCTATGCTGCCATTAACAGCAAGCAGTGCTTCAATATCCGATAGAAAGTCCCAGCCTCTCATACACGATCATCCAACTGCTAGATAGGTACACAGGTGTCCAAAGTTCCGATATTTACCAGAGGGAAACGTCACACTGTACATACAATGACTGTATGGAAACAGGGTGCTGTGCTCCCCACATAGAGCCACACCGGAGGGTCTCATATAGTGTTATCATTTATTAACCTCTTCAGCCCCGGAAGGTTTTACCCCTTCATGACCAGGTAACTGTTTGCGATATGGCATTGCATTACTTGGCCGTTGCATGGCCGTGCAACACTACCTAAATAAAATTGATGGTTTTTTTTCCACAAACAGAGCTTTCTTTTGGTGGTATTTGATCACCTCTGCGGTTTTTATTTTTTGTGCTATATACAAAAAAGACTGATAATTTTGAAAAAAAAAAAACAATATTTTTTTACTTTATGCTATAAAACATATCCAATAAAAAAAAGAAAAAAAATCTAATTTCTTCATCAATTTAGACCAATATGTATTCTGCTACAAATTTTTGATAAAAAAATCCCAATAACTGTATATTGACATGTGCAGGATGAAAAAATTTGTTTAGTTTAGTTTCGTTTCGATTCGTTATTTAACTAAATTCATTTAGTTAAATTCATTGCATTTGTTACATTCGTTTTCGGAATTCCTTTCGTTTCGTATTCAAATTCGAAAAAATTCGACCACATTCGAAAAAATTCGACCGTATTCGAAAAAAACTATCAAATTTGAAAAAATTCTACCACATTCGAAAAAAACTGTCAAATTCGAAAAAAATTCTACCACATTCGAAAAAAACTATCAAATTCGAAAAAATTCTACCACATTCGAAAAAAAACTGTCAAATTCGAAAAAATTCTACCACATTCGAAAAAAACTATCAAATTCGAAAAAATTCTACCACATTCGAAAAAAACTGTCAAATTCAAAAATATTCTACCACATTCGAAAAAAACTATCAAATTCAAAAAAATTCTACCACATTCGAAAAAAAACTGTCAAATTCGAAAAAATTCTACCACATTAGAAAAAAACTATAAAATTCGAAAAAATTCTACCGCATTCGAAAAAAAACATTAACTGAATTTGAAAAAGTAAACTATATATAACCATTTTGCGAAATTTGAAATTCGTATAGAATGAAATCGAATTCTAATAGAAAAGATTAGGATAGAATAGAAAGTATAAAAGAATAGCATAGAAAAACAATAGAACAGAATAGAAAAAAATATATATAATATATTGTATTCTAATCTTTTCTATTCGAATTCATTCTGTACCAAATTCCAATTTTGGAAGATGTTTATATATATATATATATATATATATATATATATATATATATATATATATATATATATATATATATATTTTTTTTTTTTTCTATTCTGTTCCATTGTTTTTCTATGCTATTCTTTTCTATTCTATTCTAAACTTTTCTGTTCGAATTTGAATTAATTCTATGCGAAATTTGAATTTCGGAAGATGGCTTCTAAATTAGAATTTCGTATAGAATGAATTCGAATTTGAATAGAAAAGATTAGAATAGAAAATAATAGAAATAGAATAGACTAGAAAAACAATAGAACAGAAGAGAATAAAATATAATATATATATATTATATTTTTTTCTCTTCTGTTTCATTGTTTTTCTATGCTATTCTTTTTTATTCTATTCTAAACTTTTCTATTCGAATTTGAATTCATTCTATACGAAATTCGAATTTCGGAAGATGGCTTCTAAAATTCAAATTGCGTATAGAATGAATTCGAATTTGAATAGAAAATAATAGAAAAGAATAGACTAGAAAAACAATAGAACAGAACAGAATAAAATATAATATATATATTATATCTTATTCTATTCTGTTGTATTGTTTTTCTAATCTATTCCTTCTACTCTATTTTAATCTTTTCTATTCAAATTCAAATTAATTCTATACAAAATTCAAATTTCAGAAAATGGTTATATAGAAATAGAATGAAATCAAATTCTAATAGAAAAGAATAGAATAGAAAAACAATAGAACAGTAGAACAGAATACAAAGAAATATTTTATATATATATATATATATATATATATATATATATATATATATATATATATATATATATATATATATATATATATATATATATATATATATATATATATATATATATATAAATCTTCCGAAATTGGAATTTGGTACAGAATGAATTTGAATAGAAAAGATTAGAATAGAATATTTTATATTTTTTTCTATTCTGTTCTATTGTTTTTCTATGCTATTCTTTTATATTATTTTCTGTTCTATTCTAATCTAATTCTAATATATATAAAACCATCTTCCGAAATTTGAATTTCTTATAAAATGAATTCGAATTTGAATAGAAAAGATTAGAATAGAGTAGAAGAGAAAAGACTAGAAAAAACAATAGAACAGAATAGAATAAAATATATATATTATATTTTATTCTGTTCTGTTCTATTGTTTGTCTAGTCTATTATTTTCTATTCTAATCTTTTCTATTCAAATTCGAATTCATTCTATATGAAATTCCACTTTCAGAAGCCATCTTCCGAAATTATAATTTCGTATAGAATGAATTCAAATTCAAATAGAAAAGTTTAGAATAGAATAGAAAAGAATAGCATAGAAAAACAATGAAACTGAATAGAAAAAAAATATATATACATATATATATATATATATATATATATATATATATATATATATATATATATATATATATATATATATATATAAAACATCTTACAAAATTCGAATTTCATATAGACCAAAATCAAATTTGAATATAAAAGATTAGAATAGAATAGAAAATAATAGAATAGACTAGAAAAACAATAGAACAGAATAGAAGAAAATATAATATATATATTATATTTTCTTCTATTCTGTTCTATTGTTTTTCTAGTTCATTCTTTTCTATTATTTTCTGTTCTAATCTTTTCTATTCAAATTCGAATTCATTCTATACGAAATTTAAACTTCAGAAGCCATATTCCGAAATTCGAATTTCGTATAGAATCAATTTGAATTTGAATTGAAAAGACTATTATAGAATATAAAATAATAGAAAAGAACAGCATAAAAAAACAATAGAAGAGAATAATAATAAAAAAAAAAAAATTATATATATATATATATTCTATTGCTTTATTATTTTATATTCTATCTTGTTGTTTTTTTTAGAAAAACGTTTTCTATTTTTTTCGAATTCGATTTGAATTTGTTTTCGATTCGAATTTGTCTTCAAATTCGATTTGAATATGTATTCGAATTCGATTCGAATATGTTTTCGAATTCAATTCAAATATGTTTTCGGATTCGATTCGAATATGTTTTCGAATTCGTTCGTTTTTTTCGGATTCGTTTAAATTCTTTACTTTTGTAATTCGGAAATTCGGATGCATCCGAATTTCTGAATAATGAAAAATTCGTTCGAATTTCGATTCGGAACGAAACTGAATGCACATGCCTAATATTGATTGGTTTGCGCAAAGGTTATAGCGTCTACAAACTATGGGATAGATTCATGGAATTTTTTTTTAAGTAATGGCGGCAATCAGTAATTTTTAGTAGGACTGCAACATTGCGATGGACAAATCTGACAATAAGCGATCCTTTTTGGGGACCAGTGACACCAAAACAGTGCTAAAAAAAAGTGCACTGTCACTGTACTAATTACTCTGGCAGGGAAGGGATTAACATCAAGGGCAATCAAAGGGTTAAATGTGTTCCCTGGGAGTGCTTTCTAACTGTGGGGGGAGTGCTTTGACTGTAGGAAGACAGAGATCTGTGTTCCTGCTTAGCAGAAATACAAGATCTCCATCTTCTCCTCTCACAAAAGGGCAATCCCTCTTGTTTACATAGACAGACCGGCATTCTGCCTCTTTCGAGAATGAGTGCGGGGTGAGGGCAAACATCGGGTCTGCCGGACCCTCTGATTGGCTCCCACTGTGTCCAATCACAGCGGGTCGCGGGTGGCACGCATGTGCGCCCCAAATCCAGAACTAGAAATCACGTACAGGTACGTGATTTCGCCCAAGAGGGCCACCCTGCTGCAGTACATATGTGTGAGGTGGTCCGGAAGAGGTTAAAATGTAAAGTATCCACATAAAATCACATGCATCCAAAAGGATAACATGGCATATAAGAACAGCAATTCAAGTCCACTTACTAAGTTGGCTGCCAATACCGATCCCTGGAAATGGCGGCGTCACGCCAGTGTGTAATCCAGGCTGGGAGTTTCTATCTGATATTGAACGCTGAACACTGTGCAGAGGTCACACTACACTAACTTGTAGCTTTAGCTGAACACTGTGCAGAGGTCGCACTACACTAACTCGTAGCTTTAGCTGAACACTGTGTAGAGGACGCACTACACTAACGTTTAAATAATGTAGCTGCCTGCGGTAGTGATAGGATCAGGAAAACACCACCAACCTTCTACAGGTAGCTTTAGCTGAACACTTTCCATTTTCCATTGCTGCTAATGGAAAATGGAAAGTGTTCAGCTAAAGCTACCTGTAGAAGATTGGTGGTGTTTTTCTGATAGTATCACTACCGCAGGCAGCTACATTATTTACACGTTAATGTAGTGCGACCTCTGCACAGTGTTCAGCTAAAGCTACCTGTAGAAGATTGGTGGTGTTTTTCTGATCCTTTCACTACCGCAGGCAGGTACATTATTTAAACGTTAGTGTAGTGCGTCCTCTGCACAGTGTTCAGCTAAAGCTACGAGTTAGTGTAGTGCGACCTCTGCACAGTGTTCAGCTAAAGCTACAAGTTAGTGTAGTGTGACCTCTGCACAGTGTTTAGCTAAAGCTACAAGTTAGTGTAGTGCGACCTCTGCACAGTGCTCAGCTAAAGCTACCTGTAGAAGATTGGTGGTGTTTTTCTGATCCTATCACCACCGCAGGCAGCTACATTATTTACACATTAGTGTAGTGCGACCTCTGCACAGTGTTCAGCTAAAGCTACCTGTAGAAGGTTGGTGGTGTTTTCCTGATCCTATCATTACCGCAGGCAGCTACATTATTTAAACGTTAGTGTAGTGCATTCTCTGCACAGTGTTCAGCTAAAGCTACGAGTTAGTGTAATGCGACCTCTGCACAGTGTTCAGCTAAGCTACCTGTAGAAGATTGGTGGTGTTCTCATACTAATAATACTACAGGCAGGCAGTTGATTTTGCTAGCTGCAGTATATATATATATATATATATATATATATATATATATATATATACACACATACCAGCTTAGTGCAGCTACATCTCACTGCAGGCCATTAGTATGTCTGGAAGGCCAACAAGGAGAGGCAGACAGTCATAAGCCAATAAAAGAGGGCAAGCAAGCTCTGTGTCTAGAGGCGACAATGCTGGTCGTGGACATGGTGCATCCTCATCAGCACATGGCCGTGGGAAACGCTTGGCCTTTTTTTCGGCAGCTGCCGTGTTGAGCCGCAACATGCAGAAGACTTGGTCGAGTGTATGACCAAGCCGTCCTCATCCTCCGCATCCTCTCTCACTAATGCCCAGGGTATTTTGTCTGGCAAAGCAGCTGCCAACCCGGCCTCTTTCCTCGGCTCAATGGAATCAGTCACTCCTTCCCTATCCCCACCATGTCCTCCTGAGGAGTCCCCCAAACTGTTTGACCACAGTGTTGGGTACATGCTCCAGGAGGATGCCCAGCGTTTTGAAGGCTCTGATGATGGTACTCAGCTAGAGGAAGGCAGTAACGTGAGCCCAGACAGAGGGGGTGCCCAAGAAGGACAGCAATCTGGCAGTCATGTTGCCCCTGCTGCAGCATACTGCCAGGTTTGCTTCAGTGATGAGGAGGGAGGGGATGATGAGGCCACTGACTCCACGTGAGTGTCTGATAGGAGAGAGGAGGAGGAGGAGGAGGCACATCACCAACGAGGCAAGATGCCCTCCAGAGGCCAGCTTAAGGGCAGCGCACTGACTGCATCACACCGCAAAGCTCCACATGTGCAGGGCGCTGCTGTCTCTGTGCGTTATTCCAAAAGTTATTTGGTGTGGGCCTTCTTTGAGATGCGTGCATCATATCGCACTGCTGCTATTTGCAACATATGTCTCAAGCGTATCTCGCGTGCCCAAAACATCTCCAGCTTGGGCACCACATGCTCGACCAGACATATGTTAACCTGTCATGCAGTTCGTTGGCAAGCGTACCTAAAAGACCCACACCAAAGAACAAATAGGATCTCTCCTTACTCCTCATCAGCTGAGATCTCCAACCCCATTATACCTTCAGTCCTCTCTGAGACCTGCACTGAGAGGAATGAAGGTGTAGAATTAGGTGTCACAGCCAACTACTTGTGGGCAATCTGCTATCTGTACACTGATGTCAGATTATACCAGGCAAATTTCCCTGCCCCAGCTGCTGCACCGCCGAAAGAAGTTCGCTCCCAGCCATCCACATGCCCAGCGGTTGAATGCTAGCTTGGCAAAATTGCTAGCACTTCAACTGCTACCTTTTCAGTTGGTAGATTCCGGCTCTCTACCGGCATGTGGAAGGCAATGTCCATGCCTCGCTAGACAGGGCGGTCAGTGGTAAGGTGCATATTATGCTGACTCATGGTCCAGCAGGCATGGACAGGGACATTACCTAAGTTTCACGGCGCATTGGGTGACTCTGCTGGCAGCTGGGAAGGATGCAGGACAAGGTGCAGTAGTGTTGGAGGTTGTTCTGCCTCCACGCCTCCAAATTGCTACTACTGGTGATTGTGACACACCTCTCTCCTCCACCCACTCCTCTTCTTCTTCCTCCATGGCCTCTTCCTGTGTTTTGTCCTCGAAACCAGCGATGCTCCGTAGGCATTTAAGGGGCTACCCAACTATGCAGGCAAAAAGATGCCATGCGGTGCTTGAGCTGGTGTGCTTGGGGGACAGGAGCCACACTGGGGCAGAGGTTCTGTCAGCTCTGCAGGGGCAGGTTCAGAATTGGTTGACGCCACGCCAACTTAAGGCAGGAATGGTGGTTTGCGACAATGGCACCAACCTCCCCTCCACCCTCCGACAGGGACAACTGACCCATGTGCCCTGTTTGGCTCACGTCCTTAACTTGGTGGTGCAGCGGTTCTTGGGCAGGTACCCAGCTTACAGGATGTCCTGAGGCAGGCCAGTAAAGTCTGTGTGCATTTCCGCTGGTCATATAATGCCAGTGCTCGGCTGGCTGACCTCCAAAAGGAATGTAACCTGCCCAGGAACTGCCTAATCTGTGACATGCCCACCAGGTGAAACTCAAGGTTGGCCATGCTGCAGCGGCTGCACACGCAGCAGAGGGCCATCAGTGAGTACCTGTGCGACTATGGCACCAGAACAGGGTCAGGAGAGCTTGTTTTTTTTTCCCACGCCAGTGGGCCATGATCAGGGATGCATGCACTGTCTTGTCACCATTTGAGGAGGCCATGAGGATGGTGAGCAGTGACTGTGCATGCATCAGTGACACTGTACCCCTTGTCCACCTGTTGGAGCACACGCTGCGTGGAATAATGGACAGGGCACTTGGGGCAGAACAGAGGCAGGAAGAGGAGGACTTCCTTAGCTTTCAAGGCCCCCTTTATCCAGACAGTGTTCCTGCGTGCCCACCGATCACACAGGAAGAGGAGGAGGAGGAGGAGGAGGAAGAGGAGGATTGTGTCATCATGGAGGTGGAGCCTGGCACTCAGCATCAGCAGCAGTCTTTAAGGGATCATTTGCAGTCCCAAGAAACCCATGGACTTTTACGTGGCTGGGAAGAGTGGCTGCGGATCATGTCGTCCTTATCTTTCTGTCGCAGAGAGAGCAGAGGATGAAACATCTTCAGGAGGCCTTGCAGAAAGGTCTGTGCAATGCGTTCCCAGAGACTGGGAGGTTACAAACTCCTGTTCCTGGACAACGTGTTGCTGAGGCTTCGGTCAGTCGAAGAAGGAGCGGTGGAGAAGGTGGCCGTCTGACCGATGCGTTCAGACAATTTTTTAGTCCGCAGCCCCAAGGTATGATCGGTTCCAGCAACCATAGCCAGCGTCTGTTTTACATGGTGCAGGAATACCTAGGGGCAAGATCTGACTTGGACACCTTTCCCACCGAAAATCCTCTGGGTTACTGGGTCTTGAGGATGGATCACTGGCCAGAGCTTGCACAGTATGCAATTGAGCTCCTGTCCTGTCCAGCGTTCTTTCGGAATGCACATTCAGTGCTGCTGGAGGTTTTGTAACCGATCACAGGGTGCACCTGTCCACCGACTCGGTCGATCGACTGACCTTCATAAAAATGAATCAGTCTTGGATCACCACCAGCTACCAAGCACCTGATGCTGATGTAACCGAATATTTCTTTTTTGAAATGTCAGATCCCTTCAAGACTGCCTATGCTGATGCTGAGTGACTATCCTCTTCCTCCTCAACGATCATGATGATAGCTTGTAAGAATATGTTTGGTTCTGGGTGCCGCCACCAGTGGCTAAGGCACAATTTTTCAGCCCCTGTTTAACAGGGGCGTGTAATTACAATTTTTGATGCAATATTTTGCAAGGAGGGTTCATTGCTGCACTCAACTAGAGTATTTGTGAGGGGTTGCAGTGTTGTAGCAACAGCACCAGTGCCTAAGGCCCAATTTTTCAGCCCTGTTTAGCAGGGGCGTGTAATTTCAATTTTTGATGCAATATTTTACAAGAGGGCTCATTCCTGTGCTCCAACTAGAGTATCTGTGAGGGGTTGCAGTGTCGTGGCACCAGTGCCTAAGGCCCAATTTTGCTGCCCCTGTTCAACAGGGGCATGTACTTACAATTCTTGATCTAATATTTCACAGCAAAGCCCGTTCCTGCGCCCACCAAGAGTAACTGTGACGGCTTACAGTGTTGTGGCAACACCAACACCTAAGGCCCCAATTTCTGCAGAGTATATAGGGCAGGCCCCTACTTTCAAACATCCAACTTACAAATGACTCCTACTTGCAAATGGAAGGAGACAACAGGAAGTGAGATGAAATCTACCCCTAGGAAGGGAAATTCTCTCCTGTAAGAGTTAATATGGGAAAAACGTGTCTCCTTTTCACTGACGCTTTCTCACCAATCCTTGTTTCATTAAAAACCCCAAATTGTCAAAAAACATTTGTCATTGGGACAGAAAGTGAGCTAAAATCTTCTGAAGAGGTGAACAGACAGCAAAACAAATGTCACAGGAGTGATAACCCTTCCCTATGTTTTCGAAGAAGCTTAAAAATAGATTTTTTGGCTGGAGCTAAACACGTTAAAAATGTACCAGTTCAAAATTACAAACAGATTCTACTTAACAACAAACCTACAGTCCCTGTCTTGTTTGCACCGCCTGTATACTGCTGTTCAGAGGGCCTGGGGCCCCACCCCTTTCCTTTTTATAATTTGGGTCCGGGGTTCACCTTAATATCCATACAAGACCCAAAGGGCCTGGTAATGGACTGGGGGGGTACCCATGCCATTTGTCTCACTGATTTTCATCCATATTACCGGGACTGGACATTACATTAAAGCCGTAAGCAGTTTTAAATGACTTTTATTACTTTAAAAATGTCATTTTGTGCAGGGACTGTTCTAAGCACGGGAAACACGCGCCACTTTACAGTCATACTATAGACACCCCCCAGGTACGATATTTAAAGGAAAATTTCACTTTTTTTTTTCACTTTAAGCAGCATTAAAATCACTGTTCCCAATAATTAAAACTTTTTTTTGCATTGATACATGTCCCCTGGGGCAGGATCCAGGTCCCCAAACCCTTTTTAGGACAATACCATGCAAATTAGCCTTTAAAATTAGCACTTTTGATTTCGAACGTTCTAGTCCCATAGACTTCAATGGGGTTCTAAAGTTCGTGCAAATTTTCGGTCCGTTCGCAGGTTCTGGTGCGAACCGAAACCGGGGGGGTGTTCGGCTCATCCCTAGTGGTGTGTAAAGATTTGAGGTGGAAGGTTTTCTTTGGACACTGGAAGACACCCCTTTTAATTCTCATTGATACACATTTTCGCATTGGAATATACTTTATTCTGGGACTTTTTTGATTCATTACATCATCACAGTTAATAGTACTTTATTACTTTACATATGATTCATATACATATATTGTTTTTTTATATATATATATATATATATATATATATATATATATATATATATATATATATATATATATGTTTGTATAGATGCACAGCACTTTATTGTTTTTGTTTTTGTCAATTATCTGCCCTATCAAATGAAGAAAAATATTGCTGCACTTGGCACTACACATTATTTTGGTTTGTAAAAAAAACGTGATATTTGTAATGCAAATCGCAAATCTGTGAAGAACTACGGACTGCAAAAGATATGGATTTTTCAGCCTTAATAAATATGCACCTAAGTGCTTCTGTTTTTTGATAGGGAGTTTTTAAAGTAGTGATTGCGATCGCTTTATGGTATGTACCTTTCCTAGTCTTGCTGGCGTTTCTCCTTCCCCTTTTTTTTTTCTTGATTGCTATATCCCATGTTGTTTCATTCTCTCTGGTTCCCTAGGTGTTTCTATTCCCCTCGGTGACAGGTTGTAGCCATTTTTGCTGATACTCCCAGCCTGTTTCTGCTCCAGCTGGGTGATTATCTCACCCTGACGTAGGAACTGGTTGCATACAATTCCTCTTTTTGGTAAGTGTTATGGGGACCATGTCCTCTTGGCATTTAACTAGATTTTCTATTTGATTTTTTGGAGTTATATCCATGTTTTATATAAGTGTCATTTTTTTCAATATTCTTTATTCTTTTTCTAGTTTACCAACACTTTATCGCAATTATTCTATCCTTCTCTGTGGTTATCACTGATAAGAGACATTCTGGCGCCCCGTTTCTATCTTGATTTTACATTCATATATTTTGAGTATTGAGGCTATGTTAGCCCACTCTGCGGGACTTTACATTCCATTAATGTTCCCATGTATCATAGCTATACACTTTTTTTAGTTTTATTTTTCTCTATATGCTAGGTCTCTATTAACCCTTTACAGCCGTAATTGGTGTGGCAATTGTTGTCTAACAGTCCTCGGGTGGCCCTGGTGCCACGCCTGCTTTTGGAGAATTTTAGGTAGGTATTGGGTGACTCTCATATGTGGGGGATCCTCTGTTGGGGGGAGAATTTAAGTCATGCCATGCTTTCATTATACCAATTAATTATTGTTAACGTTGTTTGATATGTTTATTTTTTGCATTGTTACTGTCTGTAATGAATTTCTCCTTAAAGTGTATATTTTTTTTTCATAGAGTCTACATACATTTACAGGTTTCCAATATCATTTCCCTGAAGAAGCCAATGTTTTGGCAAAACATGTAGGGACTAATCGCCTGTTTTAATTTAGTGGCCCTCCAACTTCTGTGGCCACTTTTGTATGTACCAATTGTTGTATGTTTGTTCACACACCCATGTATGTATTTTATGTTTTGATTTTTGTAATAATAAAATTCTTTATATTTTTACTTACCAGTACACCATGTTTGTATAGATGCGCAGCACTTTATTGTTTTTGTTTTTGTAAATTCTCTGCCCTATCGAATGAAGAAAAATATTGCTGCACTTGGCATTACACATTATTTTGGTTTGTAAAAAAAATGTGATATTTGTAATGCAAATCGCAAATCTGTGAAGAACTATGGGCTGCAAAAGATATGGATTTTTCAGCCTTAATAAATACGCACCTAAGTGCTTCTGTTTTTTGATAGGGGATTTTTAAAGTCGTAATTAACCCAAAAGCAAATATTTATTATATTGCAGCTTACCAAGTCTTAGATGTGGTAGCTGCATTAGTTTCTTTTTAGGCTTTCTTGCATCTATTTTCATTTGGAGATCCATCCAGCAGATCTGTTGTTTTTCAACAGCACAAGCTCTGCAGCAGAATGTATCAGTTTACATGGATGTGAAAAACCACTTAACACTGCTGGGGTGATTAAAATGATCAGCCTTTATTTATTCACATAAAACCTTTATCCCAAAAGGAAAAACAAATTTGTTTGCTGTAGTTGTTTATAAAGTGTGAGCTGAAGTTTACCTTTAATTTGTTAGTGTATCTAAATCTGTTAATACATTTAACACTACTCTCCCCCCCCCTCCCCAGACTGACAATGCCGATGTCTATATAAATAAACCTTCACCGCTATCCCTTTAGCTAAATCTAAAAACACTGTGCTACAAATCTAAATGATATAGGAGGCAGCTAAACACCAGTCTGCATCCAACCACCTGTGCAAATGCAATTAATATATATACTACCTTCAAAGGTTCAGCACTCTCCTTCAATACCTTAAGTGCATAGATTAATTAATATATAAAGTTCTTTATTGATCATATAAATAATATTAATAAAATAACATACAACAACTATTAGAAAGACCTTTGAGAACGCCCATTGAGCGCTATGCGTGTGATGGGCGATGATGTAAACACGCTGGACAGAGCCAGGTGGAGCTGTGCAATCCGAGAATAGTACTGAAATTAGCCTGTTTTTGACTTATGAATTGTGAGGTGAATGGTATCTTTACTCTTAATAAATATATTGTATAGGCGATCTGCACTATAGTTTTTTCCACCTGCCTCTTACGTACATGGCACTATGCTGACAGCTGTGGACTGGACTTGATCTGTCAATGGAAGCAGTGCCACTTTTACACTGCAAAGGTGCATTCTGACCTCTTTTAGGTAGTGGGGTCCACCCAAGCAGGTGAGAAGACACCCTTAGGTGGGGTGAAGGGCACCCTGGTGAACAAAGGTCGATACACACAGAATTGTTTTTGGTGCCCTTGCACAGAGCAAGTAAGTATAACACGTTTGTTATTTAAAAAAACATATTGGTCATCTGCAATATACTACATATTTGGTTTTTGTTTAATACCTCTTTAAAGCTGGACCGTGGCCCATGTAACGTATCCAATAAGTTGGGTAAACATAGGTATAGATTTCAAAGAAAAAACATAATTTAGGTAAGTCTCTTTTGTATGATGCATGCCTTTTACATGAAGTCCTTGGATGCCCAGGTGTACCCATAGCTCACAAACTGTTACAAAGAACAGAATTTTTATTTATAAAAATCAATAAATTTAGCTACATCTATTGACCTTGGTGTTTTAACACTTGATTGAGCTTAGTCAAAAGGCTTTTGGATCTTTGGAATAAGTACAGTCATGTGTGAAACAAATCAACATTTCTGTCCCTATATGTAGCTGCATTTATTATTATTAATATAGGTTAAGGGAATCATTGTCACTGAAGTGTGAATCATGAATTATTTTGTTCATTCACTAAGGACACGGCAAGTCTGATACTTCACTGTAAGAAAGCTTGAAAGGGTTGCAGATAGCTTGGCAGTAACTGTGTACCTCTGTAAGAATAAAAAAACACTGGCAACAGTAGGAACCCTTGACAATTGCTGCTGGAGGAGCTGAAGGGTTTGAGGAAAATGTCAATAACTTTTATTGCAGCAGTAGATATGCGTATATGGCTTAAACCCAAGATAGCCTGTCCTCTCTCAGTCCCATGTTTTCAGGTTTGTTCCATTAAAATTCATTAGACTTGGTCAAAGACTCTTTTTCAAATGCATCAATGTTATTATAAGAAGAGAAGGCATATTAATGACTCCGACCGCCTTTGTTATCATTAATCCAACAGGTTGGAAATCATCACATCGTCTATGTACCTCCCAAAATATATAATTTATTGTTGGACAAAAAGGTTGTTATTGTGTACATAGTGATGTTCCCACAGTCCCATAGCCAAATTAGGATAGCTTGGCGCAAAATTCGCTCCCACTTTAGTCCCTTGGATCTGTAGGTAGTATACAGTGCTTTGCAAAAGTATTCACCCCCCTTGGCTTTTTACCTATTTTGTTACATTACAGCCTTTAGTTCAATGTTTTAATGAATTATATATGATGGATCAGAACACACAAGTCTAAGTTGCTGAATTAAAATTAGAAAAATATATACATAAAACTATTTTTTAGAAATAAAAAACTGATAACTGGCATGTGCTTATGTATTCACCCCCTTTGTTATGAAGTCCATAAAAAGTTCTGGTGCAACCAATTACCTTCAGAAGTCACGTAATTAGTAAAATGATGTCCACCTGTGTGCAATCTAAGTGTCACATGATATGTCATTACATATACACACCTTTTTGAAAGGCCTCAGAGGCTGCAACACCTAAGCAAGAGGCACCACTAACCACTGCCATGAAGACCAAAGAACTCTCCAAACAAGTAAAGGGACAATGTTGTTGAGTGGTTAGGTTATAACTAAAAATCCAAATTTTTGATGATCCCTAGGCACACCATCAAATCTATCATAACCAAATGGAAAGAACATCGCACAACAGCAAACCTGCCAAGAGATGGTCGCACACCAAAACTCATGGACCGTCAAGGAGGGCATTAATCAGAGAGGCAGCACAGAGACCTAGGGGTAACCGTGGAGGAGCTGCAGAGTTCTACAGCAGAGACTGGAGTATCTGTACAGAGGACTGCAATAAGCCGTACGCGCCATAGAGTTGGGCTTTATGGCAGAGTGGCCAGAAGAAAGCCATTACTTTCAGAAAAAAACAAAATGGCACATTTTGAGTTTGCAAAAAAGGCATGTGGGAGACTCTCAAAATGTATGGAGGAAGGTGCTCTGGTCTGATGAGACTAAAATTTAACTTTTTGGCCATCAAAGAAAACGCTAAGTCTGGTGCAAACCCAACACATCCCATCACCCAAAGAACACCATCCCCACAGTGAAACATGGTGGTGGCAGCATCATGCTGTAGGGATGTTTTTCAGCAGTTGGGGCTGGGAAACTGGTCAGAGTTGAAGGAAAGATAGATGGTGCTAAATACCGGGATATTCTTGAGCAAAACCTGTACCACTCTGTGTGTGTGATTTGAGGCTAAGACGGAGGTTCACCTTCCCGCAGGACAATGACCCCAAACACACTGCTAAAGCAACACTTGAGTGGTTTAAGGGGAAACATGTAAATGTGTTGGAATGGCCTAGTCAAAGCCGAGATCTCAATCCAATAGAAAATCTGTGGTCAGACTTAAAGATTGCTGTTCACAAGCACAAACCATCCAACTTGAAGGAGCTGGAGCAGTTTTGCAAGGAGGAATGGGCAAAAATCCCAGTGGTAAGATGTGGCAAGCTCATAGAGACTAATCCAAAGCAACTTGGAGCTGTGATAGCCGCAAAAGGTGGCTTTACAAAGTATTGACTTTAGGGGGGTGAATGGTTATGCACATTGACTTTTTTCTGTTATTTTGTCCTATTTGTTGTTTGCTTCACAATAATAAAAAAAATCTTCAAAGTTGTGGGCATGTTCTGTAAATTAAATGATGCATATCCTCAAACAATCCATGTTAATTCCAGGTTGTGAGGCAACAAAACACAAAAAATGCCAAGGGGGTGAATACTTTTGCAAGGCACTGTACATCATCAAACTAAAAATACAAAATTTGGTGGATTTGAGAGAGAAATTCTGTTTGTGTACTATATAGTGTAGATTAGAATCAGTGAACAAAACATGTTACATTTCCTTAAGACTAATCTCATGGGAGATCAAGTTATATAAGGAGCTCACATCAAAGAAGAGCCATCAATAATTGGATTCCCAACTATAGGCATTAAGTATTTCCATTTAATGCATTGAGTCTGTAAACATGAGATAGCAATTCCAACACCCACTGCTGCAAAAAATGACCAAAGTGTTGAGATAAGCCACTGGATATGCCACCTATAGAGGTCACAGCTGGTCTACCAGATGGATTATCTGTATGTATCTTTGCAGCTTTTTTATTGAGAACATAATCTGATACTGCTGTGTCTACCCTCCAGTGGATCCTTGAAAAGTTTTTTTTTTTATATGTATCTAGGTCTAACAAGAATCAATGGGCATCCTGTAAATAATCAACACTGTTTTGAACGATTATACCACCTCCCTTGTTGATCAATTTTTTGATGATATCCTTGTTGTTCATGGTGCTCAAATTCTGGTGTTTTTTTTGGTCTTATGTATCCTGGTCTAAAACAAATCTATCAAATCTGTGTATACAATGTGATAACACATTTCCACAAAAGAAGCCTTAACAGAGGTCAAATAGAATGAAGATTTTGGTCTGAAGGAAATGTGTTGTATAGGTAATGTATGATCTACCGTACAGCATGTTAAAAATTTAGGGTCCAGATCAATATTTTCATTTAATAGGTCTTCAAGATTTTGAACAGTATTAGTATCATCTTCATCTAGTCCTATGTCTAGATATGTTTGGTCACTAATAGCAACTGCATTATCATCACAGGACTTACCTATGGAATAAAACGTATCGAATGTAAAGTTCCTAATACATCTACTAAAGGGAGTTCTGTTGGAGCAAAAACATCTTCCTCTGATAGCTGAGGATATCATTAATATTTTGATAGTCTTTACTTTTGGGGTTTTTGTGTTTTCCTCATTTCCTTCCTCGTCTATGTGATGTATTTTTAAGAGGCCGGAGAGGAGAGACTTTAAAAAAGTAGTCTGACTAGTTAAAGTTTCTATACTATGAATGTAATTGACCAGTCTTCTTTATTATGAACTAGTCCCTCTCTAACCTGAAGGCTCGATGATGGATTGTACTGGTGATGTGGGTGCCTGAGCAGCAATAGTAATTGTTGCAGTACTGTCATCAGTATTATCCCTATGATCCTTTGCAATTATACTGGTATTAACCTGTGTGTTTATTTCAGGTGGTGGAGAAATTGGATTGGCCTGGATAGAACTAGATGATGTTTTAGAGATTTTTTTTGAAAATTCTTTAGTAATTTTTAAATACATTGGTTTGAATATTTGTAGTGTTTTGTATTTTGTGTTTTGTGTTATATTTGTATTTGTAGTGTAGTTTTGCAATGACAACAATCTATCTTTGGATTTACTGTTTAATAGAAACACCCAGAAAACCCACATAATTTATTTATGCTCTCTTCAAAGTTACTGGTTCTATTATGAAGATGAATTAGTCATGATGTAAAAGGACTATGTGTGTGATGTTCACACTGGTCCTTAGTACAAGTGGAAACAATATCATGATACGTCACGTTTTCTGTTCCTTTGTTGTTGAACTCTGCCAATTGTTCAATTTATTTGTTAAGGTATTGTTTAAAAAAAAAAACATTTTTTTTTATACTTAGGCCTCTAGGGGTGATTTTACGCTCTACATAATTTTAGAAGAAGAATGTGTTTCACCATTGAGATATTTCTGCATTGATTCTGTTTTCCAATTTACAGAACTTTCTACACCTGAAATGGGGTATCTGTTATCTTGGATTGTCAATCAATATCATACTGTTTAGTCTATTCTTTTTGGCAAGTTCAATATCATCAATAAATTCCATGATGGATAGATATGCGTGGATAACTGTAAAAAAGCACAATTACAAGCCCAAGAAGAACTTCAAGTCAACAACTAAATTGGGAAACGGACATCTTAACTCAGCTCATAAAGGCTCCCAAGCATTAGCACACTATGTAAGAAAGTGTAGTATATCACCAAAGAGTACAAAATAGGAAAAAGTTACTACTAAAATTATAATTATTCAAAGTACATAAAAAGTCCATATATCAGGTGGGCGTGGCTTGACCTTGTAGAAGATGGCTGCCTAATCCCAGAGCTCCTGCTGACAGGGATAGATTACTGACTACTACGGACGGTTATCGAACACTCACATACCCAAAAAACTATGGGAACAGCCTCCAGAAACTCCTTGACATCCCAATCGCGATCGCCCCGCGATATGACTGGAAGATTGGGTCAAAACATCTCAGAGATGTTCCAGACCCAGGCGGGCAATATGGCGCCGGCTCCGACCTCACAAGGCCCTCATGGACCAGTGACTGGCACTAATGGAGCCGATTCCTCCTCACAGAACGAGAACACTAATGGAAGGATTGTTCTCATTCAACACCAACAGCCAAGCCTGAATGACCTCAGGTCCGTGGCAGTGGGCATCAAAGATACCTTGACGGCAGCCATCATGGATATAAGCATAGATATCCAGGCTATTACTGGCAGAGTTCAGGCCATAGAAAAAACAACTGCCCTGCATTCCACAGCGATCTGCAGAAATCACCTGATCGTGGACACACACACCAGGCAACTCAGAGATATGAATTGCCACTTAGAAGACCTGGACAACCGTGGCAGACGCCATAATCTCTGTTTAAGAGGTTTACCAGAAGACGTGGATGCGGACCATCTACAGGATGGTCACCAACATCTTCAACAGCATGCTTAACAGACCCAGGGACACACCAATTGCCATGGAACGAATCCACCACGCTCTAAGACCGAAGGGAAAGGACAATGACCCGCCTAGAGATGTGTGCTGCATTGAGATTACCGCCTCAAAGGCACCCTGGCACCATTATTACACAATGGTATGGAGCTTTGTCTATTTCAAGATCTCTCCAGCATTACCTTACAGTGCAGGAGGGAACTGAAACCCCTTCTAGCAGTACTCTGCACTAAAGGCATCGCATACCGCTGGAAATTTACATTCGATCTAGCGGCAACTACACAAGGGCATTCTGCTCTCCTCAGAGTCCCTGAAGACCTCCACCATTTTTGTGAGACGCTAGACATCTCGCTCAAGAAAGTACCGGTATGGTATGCGGAATTCCGTCCTTCTTTGGCACCCACGCCACATTCCAGAACCGAACCAATGGAGACCCAAGATGTACGCTATCCAAGGCACTGTTCACCATCGGAAGCAAGAGCGCAACATACCAGTCCACAATCTTCTTCAATCAACAGCCCTACGAAACCTCCACACACTCTCAGAGCCAGAAGGGATCGGTAGATGACCGAAGCTCATACAGCAATATAAGCAGGCTTTCCTTGGTTTGTTAAGGTTCTGTTTTTATTGAGACTTGGTTAACCAAGTATTTTTTCATCTCCTCTACTGTGTGTCCCCGTTATAACTGAGACTACCCGGGGTCATGACATATGCTGATCAATCGACCCTCATGCACCATTGATGCAGGGGAATGAACTCCTTCATGTATGCTAACAGACTTCACTGGTCTCTGTCCCTCACCAGGTTTGTGCACAACTTTGTCATTTTTTTTTCATTTATAAGGATACAGCCGTGCGAGGTATGTTTGCTCCAAAGTCTCACTCCTGCTGAATTGAGCGTAAGATGGCGGTGGGCACAGATATATCCTTTGACTTATGCACAGTAACGATTTCCTAGATGGACATATGTCCTTCCAGACATATATCGCTGCCAAGTGAAATTGCACAATGTACATGAAATGGTGATATTAGGGGTTAACAACTTTAAATGAATAGGTTAACATGGAAGGGAGAGGGACTCAGATGGCGCAACGCTTGCTACCATTTCTATCCACATTGCATTTCACTATCGTTCACCACTTATGGTGAGGGGAGGGGGGAGGGGTCGGGGACTGATGTGACACGATATGTCTCAAAATTGTTTTCAAGCAATACAGTTTTCCTTCCAGTAGGCAGGAACCTATCCATAGTCTGGACACTGTGTCATTCTACCTTCTGAGGTTAGCTTTTCTGAAAGGTGGGTGGTTATCCAAGTTCCTCCCCCTCTGATCTACATACACGGTGTTGACCCAGGCAGTTCTTTAGCCCTGATTATCCCTTCTGAGATACCAGGCGGAAATAGAGCTCAGATGGAAATGACACCATTCTCCTTATCAGATGCACTCACATTATTGGTATCTCAGGGGCTTAGGTTATGGCTATGACACCTCTAAACTACTTCCTTAGGCATAATGCGAAAGGAAATACCACAACCTGTTTGTCAGCCAATAGATTCTTATAGACCAGATTTGTCCATAATGACAGGCAACATATGCATTATGATATGAAATAGCCATCATATTAATCCCTCAATGACTCAACCCCAAGCAATATTCTCTTTTACGCCGACAAATCAATGTACATTTACCCAGGAAGAGAAGTGTACTCTTACCCACACCGAGCACAGCACAACTAAAAAGGATGTCCGCTGCCTTGGAAATACAGAAAACCCCACTCCCCTCAGGTACCCAGGGACGCCTATGGCGGAGACCCTCTTCCACGGTTGAGATAACTAGGTCTCAACCCACAAACGTAAGGCAATAAATAACCAGTAGGACCTATCTATTTGCTCAACTTTCATGCCAAGATCTAGTCCAAAATTCATATAAACACCTAGTGGACACACACTACATTTAGATCAGAACTGAGCATCTTTGTTATTGATGGGGGTATCTCATGTTATACACGACTCAAGGTAATGCTTTCTAATTATCTGAAATTCCGTAATTTTCTGCTTTCCAGATTTTTTTGTTCTTTGTTTTAATATTTCTGGATGTATAACTCATTCTCATCTGCTCTTAGATATCTTTTCAGTTGCCATGTTTGCCTTTGACCAGGGTCACACCCTATAACACCCTCTAGGTGCACAGATCAAAGCAGACGGAATTACACTTACTGTACAACACTCTGAAGGTTATCAGATACTTGACCCAAATACTTCATTCAACTCCATGAACTTTCTCTCCTTTAGGATGCGCAAAAGATACACACATGCGTAATCATTCTCAAACTACCACCTAGTTCTTATACATGGACAGTGAATCGGCTGTGTGCACCCACTTGATAGGGTTTCCGCACACAAACCATCCTCATGTTCCACCTTTTTTTTTCCCATTGAGTCAGCGGGACACGACCCATTTTGAAAGGTTATCTTCTATATTAGAGTCAAATCACCCTCCCACACAGTGGTTTCAATTGAGTCCCTGAATTATATATCCAACCTTAATCTTACCACCACTGACCCGATCCGGTTGCACCTAATTCAAGGTGCATTTCGAGCCCCCGGCTAGCGAGCAGGCATCACAAGTCCCCGGAAAAACTACTTTCCTTTCCAATATCTAACACTTTCACATACAAGTGACCAGCGTATTCAAACCTCAACCCTACTCAGTTTTCAGCTTTCCCTACCTTACCACATCCCAACACACACTCCCTCAAGTTAAAGTCCCTTTCGGTACCCCTTTTAGGGAATCCATCCCTGTTACACTACCCTTCGTGAAACCATAATGTAATTTTTTTGATTCATACATCTTCCATACCGGCTGTTTCTAGGCTAAGACCGGCAAGTAAACAAAGAGGTAATTCCCAGAATACACAATGTCTCCTAATAAGACTGACTCTCCTCCAAAGGCTAGCCACAAAACAACTGCTAAGTTAGTCTCGCTAAATGCTACGGGCCTTAACACACCCGAAAAACGTTCACAAGTGCTCATATCTATGCGCAAAATTAAGGTGGACATCTTTTTATTCAAGAAACACATTTTAAAACAGATACTCTTCCCAAACTCTCAAACATACATTATCCAACAGCACTACACACTACCAATAAGGAATCCAAAGCAAAAGGGGTCTCTATCCTTTTTTCAAAATATTATCCATTCCAAATGGCTGATACACTCCTGGATGAAGAGGGACATTTCCTATTCATCAAAGGCCCATTGTTTGGTAAACGCCTAACCCTAGCTAACATTTATGCCCCCAATGTCAAACAAGTTCCCTTTTTCAGGCGCACATTGCAAAGACTTGCCTCTTTTTAAGAGTGTATCTTGATAGTGGGGGGTGATTTTAATGTTCCTCTTAACTCTCTCCAGTACATATCATCTGGTTCATCTAAATTACCATTTACTGCATTACGTGCAATTAAGAAAGTCTCCAAGATTTAACATTACATGACTCCTGGTGCACATTAAATCCTAAGACTAAAGACTACACCATTTACTCTAACCCCCATGGAAGTTATTCAAGACTTGACTATTTTTTTCTATCACAGAGAGACCTCCCCATGCTCCTTAAAACCACCATCAAACCAATTTACATTTCGGATCATCACCCTATCACCATGTCTATTAAATTCTCAACAGCTCAGTCTCGTTCACAGATTTGGCGCCTAGACCCGTCACTACTTATGGACACTCTGATAGTATCCACCATTCACGACAGTCTCACACAATACTTCCAAGACAAAGATATACCTGAGATTTCCCTAATGCTAAAATGGGAGGCTCATAAGTGCACTATACGAGGGAAACTAATAGCGGTAGCTTCCAAAAGAAAGCATGAGAGGCAAGCACACATTTCCAACCTCGCCAAGCGTATTAACGAATTAGAAAAAACACATAAAAAGACCCAAGCAATCTCCACCCTCCAAGAACTCACCCAAGCCAGAACCGAGTTGATAGATGAACTGAATAAGACAGCGAAATGTAACTATATACTCTCACAAAAATTATTCTATGAATATGGTAATAAAGCCGGTAAATTACTTGCCAGAGCTCTCCGGGCGAAAAAATCAACTACAATAATTCATTCTAGTACTAACCCAGAGGGAACCAAACTAATTTCCAATGGCCAGATAGCTGACCAATTTGTCCAATATTATACACAACTTTACAATATTAAAGCTCAACCCACCAAGAAAGACACAGAAAACAGACTATAATTGATTAAAAACTTTCTAGCCTAACATGGCCCCAAGCCCATCGCAGACGCAGAAGCATCAAACTTGGAAAAAGCTTTGTCTAAGGATGAATTAGAAGCAGTACTCAAACAATTGAAACCAGGCAAGAGCCCAGGACCGGACGGCCTGACAGTAGGGTATTACAAGGTGTTTATTGATGCACTCCACCCACATTTCTTGAACGCATTTAATTCCCTCTCCTCAAACAACCCACCTCTCTGAGATCTCCTCGCTGCACATATAACTGTCATTCCAAAACCCAATAAAGACCCAACTTCAGTTTCCAATTATAGGCCAATTTCTTTACTGAATGTGGATCTAAAAATTCATGCAAAAATTCTAGCTAATAGACTCTTGCCCCTCCTACCCAACCTTATCTTCCTGGACCAGGTAGGTTTCATTCGGGGAAGAGAGGCAAGAGACAAAACCCTGAAAGCAATTAGTATACATAAATTGCTGACAACACAACAACAGGGGTTCTTTCTTTCCTTGGATGCAGAGAAGGCATTCGACAGGGTAGCCTGGGTTTACTTGACAGAAGTCCTCAAACAGATTGGCATACGGGATCGTATGTTACAATTTATAATAGCATTATACTCAAATCCGACGGCTAAGGTTCGGGTCAATGGACACCTGTCGGATGCCTTCTCCATATCCAACGGGACACGTCAGGGTTGCCCGCTCTCCCCACTAATTTGTGTTCTAACTCTAGAACCCTGTCTTACATGCTTAAGAGACAACCAGGACATTAAAGGTATCTCCATAGCACAATCCACCTACAAGCTGGCGGAGTTTGTGAACGACATCCTCTTATTCTTAAAAGACCAACACATTACGCTACCCAATCTCCTCAAAGAGCTCATCCTATTTGAATCACTAGCCAATCTTAAAATCAACTTCGCTAAATCTGAGGCTCTAAATGTATCTTTGCCAAATGAGATCAAAATCCAGTGCTAAACTAATTTCCCATTCAAATGGAAACCAAATGCAATTAAATATCTTTAATACATACCGACCTTATTATCAGGCATAGCAAAAATTATATTCCCATTCTCCAAAATATCCAGAAAGATCTCAAAGCTTGGTTGACAGGATTGTTTTCTTGGCTCGGCAGAACTTCCATTATTAAAATGACCGTCTTACCAAAATTACTCTATTTGCTCCAAATGGTTCCTGTAAAATTACCACAAACATTTTTAACATCCTTCCGCAAATCCTGTACGGAATTCATTTGGGGTGGAGCCCGAGCTAGACTGAGCTACGACAGACTGACTCTACTCAAATTGAAAGGAGGTCTGGGTCTGCCTGACATTCGAAAATATTATTGGGCTTGTCAGCTAACCAGAATAGTAGACTGGAATGTTCACACAGACACCAAAGAGTGGACCACCATAGAACAGGCCTTCTCACATTTACCGCTCAAACACTTACCCTGGATCAACACAAGCCACATTCCACAACAATGTGAACATCCCCTAATTGGCACCACGTTGCAAACTTTCAATGCAACGTGTCGCCTATTTCGAAACTTGTCCTCCCTAGACCCGCTTACGCCGATTAGAAATAACCCTGATTTCTCACCGGGTACTCACGGATCCTTTCTGTCAGAATTGGGGCCCCACGCAGACCCGAAATTGGGAGACTTCTTCTCTGAGGAGATATTTTTACTGCTATCCACACTGAATACACAGAGGACAGATCACCAGATCCCTTTCTGGTCCTATATGCAACTTAGACATCTTCTCACTGACTCCCGGACACGCCCAGCCTTCTCGAGGAAACAATCTCAATTTGAATCTCTCTGCACCAACACTGAACCTCAACGCCATTTAATTTCCATCATCTACTCCATTCTCGTTGATGAACATGATCCTAAATCGAATATTTCAAGTGCATAATGGGAAAAAAATCTCTCCATCAACCTCTCAAATGCAGAGTGGGGGAAGATATATGCATACACAAAGGCTTGATCAATAAGACAGCCAAAAAAAATGGTTTAAAACTGTTCTCCAGATGGTACAAACCCCCCTTAAATCACAAAAAATGAACCCGAAATTCCACCCACTTGCTGGAGATGCCATTTCAAGGAAGGTTTGCATTTGGTGGGAATGTCCCTCAAACCTAAAATTCTGGACAGATGTATTCGGACTCATTGTCCAAATTACAATGCTCCACTTAGACTTCTTCCCAACCCAAGTGCTGCTCCACCACTCCACATTACCGATGAAAACATACCATCGTTCTTTATCCCTACATCTTCTTAACGCCACAAACTATGTATCCCGGTCCCCTGGAAATTTCCCAATCTGCCTAAAATAGCAGACTGGATTAAGAGAGTAAACAAAATAGCTACAATGGAAGAACTTGTACACCAGGCCCATGATTCCTCCACCACATACAGGACACCTGGGCCTGTTGGCAACATTTCCAAACCACATTCGAATACACCCAACTTCTCAGTTAGAGGTTTAGACACATCAGAATAAAAAAAAACTAAAGGAGGGCAAGGGACAGTGATGAAGACATGCTATGTTGGCACCATTCTTCCAGCCACCCCCACCGGGCCCGACTGGACATAAGCCACCTATCTGCTATTAATTTCCAACACTCAAAACTCCCCTCAAACACTGAGTATGGTCTATGATAGAGACCAGGATATTCTACCATCATATACTGTGGCACTGAACAAAGGCAAGAACATGATTTATTAACCCAGTACTCCCCTTACACCCCCTTCCTCATCCCTTGGTAATAAGCACTAGGGATAAGCCGAACACCCCCCAGTTCGGTTCTCACCAGAACCTGCGAACGGACCAAAAATTTGCACGAACGTTAGAACCCCATTGACGTCTATGGGACTCGAATGTTCAAAATCAAAAGTGCTAATTTTAAAGGCTAATTTGCATGGTATTGTCCTAAAAAGGGTTTGGGGACCCGGGTCCTGCCCACATGTATCAATGCAAAAAAAAAGTTATAGAAACGTTTTTTTCGGGAGCAGTGATTTTAATGATGCTTAAAAAAAGTGAAATATTCCTTTAAATATCGTACCTGGGGGGTATCTATAGTATGCCTGTAAAGTGGCACGTGTTTCCCGTGCTTAGAACAGTACCTGCACAAAATGAAATTTTTAAAGGAATAAAGGTCATTTAAAACTGCTTGTGGCTTTAATGTAATGTTGGGTCCTGGCAATATGGATGAAAATCAGTGAGACAAATGGCATGGCTACCCCCCCAGTCCATTACCAGGCCCTTTGGGTCTTGTATGGATAGTAAGGGGAACCCCGCACCCAAATTAAAAAAAGGAAAGGCGTGGGGCCACCAGGCCCTATATACTCTGAACAGCAGTTTACAGGCGGTGCAAACAAGACAGGGACTGTAGGTTTGTTGTTAAGTAGAATCTGTTTGTAATTTTGAACTGGTACATTTTTAATGTGTTTAGCTCCAGCCAAAAAATCTATTTTAAGCTTTTTGGAAAACATAGGGAATGGTTATCACCCCTGTGACATTTGTTTTGCTGTCTGTGCTCCTCTTCAGAAGATTTCACCTCACTTTCTGTCCCAATGACAAATGTTTTTAGAAAATTTGGGGTTGTTAGTGAAACAAGGATTGGTGATAAAGCATCAGTGGAAAGGAGAAACGTTTTTCCCATATTAACTCTTACAGGAGGGAATTTCCTTTCCTAGGGGTAGATTTCATCTTACTTCCTGTTGTCTCTTTCCATTTGCAAGTAGGAGTCGTTTGTAAGTTGGATGTTTGAAAGTAGGGGCCTGCCCTATATACTCTGCAGAAATTTGGGCCTTAGGTGTTGGTGTTGCCACAACACTGTAAGCCTTCACAGGGCCCTGCTGTGAAATATTAGATCAAGAATTGTAATTACATGCCCCTGTTGAACAGGGGCAGAAAAATTGGGCCTTTGGTGATGGTGGTGGTGCTGGTGCCACAACATTGTAAGTCCTCACAGTTACTCTTGGTGGGCGCAGAAACGGGCCCTGCTGTGAAATATTAGATCAATAATTGTAAATACATGCACCTGTTGAACAGGGGCAGAAAAATTGGGCCTTTGGTGGTGGTGGTGCTGGTGCCACAACACTGTAAGTCCTCACAGTTACTCTTGGTGGGCGCTGGAACAGGCCCTGCTGTGAAATATTAGATCAAGAATTGTAATTACATGTCCCTGTTGAACAGGGGCAGAAAAATTGGGCCTTAGGCACTGGTGCTGGTGCCACAACACTGCAACCCCTCACAGATACTTTAGTTGGAGCGCAGGAACGAGCCCTGCTGCAAAGTATTGCATCAAAAATTGTAATTACACGCCCTTGTTAAACAGGGGCTGAAAAATTGGGCCTTAGGCACTGGTGCTGGTGCCACAACACTGAAACCCTTCACAGATACTTTAGTTGGAGCGCAGGAACGAGACCTGCTGCAAAGTATTGCATCAAAAATTTTAATTACACGCCCCTGTTAAACAGGGGCTGAAAAATTGGGCCTTAGGCACTGGTACTACAACACTGCAACCCCTCACAGATACTCTAGTTGGAGCACAGGAACAAGCCCTGCTGCAAAGTATTGCATCAAATATTGTAATTACACGCCTCTGTTAAACAGGGGCTGAGAAATTGGGCCTTAGGCACTGGTGCTGGTGCCACAACACTGCAACCCCTCACAGATATTCTAGCTGAGTGCAGCAACGAACCCTCCTGCAAAATATTGCATCACAAATTGTAATTACATTCCCCTGTTAAATAGGGGCTGAAAAATTGGGATTTAGCCACTGGTGGCGGCTCCCAGAACCAAAAATGTTCTTACAAGCTATCAGCATGATCATTGAGGAGGAAGGATAATCACTCAGCATAACAGGATAGTCACTCAGCATCAGCATAGGCAGTCTGGAAGGGATCTGACATTTCAAAATAAATTATTCAGTTACATCAGCATCAGGTGCTTAGTAGCTGGTGGTGATCCAAGACTGATTCATTTTTATGAAGGTCAGTCGATCGACTGAGCCGTTGGACAGACGCACCCTGTGATCTGTTACAAAGCCTCCAGCAGCACTGAATGTGCGTTCCGAAAGAACTCTGGATGCAGGACAGGCCAGTAGCTCAATTGCATACTGTGCAAGCTCTGGCCAGTGATCCATCCTCAAGACCCAGTAACCCAGAGGATTTTCGGTGGGAAAGGTGTCCAAGTCAGATCTTGCCCCTAGGTATTCCTGCACCATGTAAAACAGACGCTGGCGATGGTTGCTGGAACTGATCATACCTTGGGGCTGCGGACTAAAAAAATTGTATGAACGCATCGGTCAGATGGCTACCTTCTCCACCACTCCTTCTTTGACTGACTGAAGCCTCAGTAACACATTGTCCGCAAACAGGAGTTTATAACCTCCCAGTCTCTGGGAACGCGTTGCACAGACCTTTCTGCAAGGCCTCCCGAAGATGTTTCATCCTCTGCGATGGCAAGATAAGGTCCACAACCTTACCTTTGTAAAGTGGATCAAGGAGGGTTGCCAGCCAGTATTGATCCCTCTACTTGATACCACGAATACGAGGATCCTTCCACAGGCTTTGCAGGATCAGGGAGGCCATGCAGCGTAGGTTTGCTGAGGCATTCGGTGCGGAGTCCTCTGGGTCACTAAGGACGACATGATCCACAGCCACCTCCTCCCAGCCACGTATAAGTCCATGGGTTTCTTGGGACTGTAAATGATCCCTTAAAGACTGCTGCTGATGCTGAGTGCCAGGCTCCACCTCCATGCTGACACAATCCTCCTCCTCCTCCTCCTCTTCCTGTGTGATCGGTGGGCACGCAGGAACACTGTCTGGATAAAGAGGGCCTTGAGAGCTAAGGAAGTCCTACTCTTCCTGCCTCTGTTCTGCCTCAAGTGCCCTGTCCATTATTCCACGCAGTGTGTGCTCCAACAGGTGGACAAAGGGGACAGTGTCACTGATGCATGCACTGTCACCATCCTCGTGGCCTCCTCAAATGGTGACAGGACAGTGCATGCATCCCTGATCATGGCCCACTGGTGTGGGGAAAAAATACAAGCTCCCCTGACCCTGTCCTGGTGCAATAGTCGCACAGGTACTCATTGATGGCCCTCTGCTGCGTGTGCAGCCGCTGTAGCATGGCCAACGTTGAGTTCCACCTGGTGGGCATGTCACAGATTAGGCGGTTCTTGGGCAGGTTAAATTCCTTTTGGAGGTCTGCCAGCCGAGCACCGCCATAATATGACCGGTGGAAATGCACACAGACTTTCCTGGCCTGCCTCAGGACATCCTGTAAGCCCGGGTACCTGCCCAAGAACTGCTGCACCACCAAGTTAAGGACATGAGCCAAAAAGGCACATGGGTCAGTTGTCCTCTCTGCCCCAGTGTTGCTCCTGTCCCCCAAGCACAACAACTCAAGCACCGCATGGTATCTTTTGGCCTGCTTACTTGCGTAGCCCCTTGAACGCCTACGGAGCACCGCTGGTTCCGAGGACAAAGCACAGGAAGAGGCCATGGAGGATGAAGAAGAGGAGGGGGTGGAGGAGAGAGGTGTGTCAGAATCACCAGTACTGGCATTTTGAAGGCGTGGTGGCGGAACTACCTCCAACACTACTGCACCTTGTCCTGCATCTTTCCCAGCTGCCAGCCGAGTGACCCAATGTGCCAGGTAACGTCCCTGTCCATGCTTGCTGGACCATTAATCAGCGGTAATATGCACCTTACGCTGACCGCCCTGTCCAGCGAGGCCAAGACATTGCCTTCCACATGCCGGTAGAGAGCTGGAATCGCCTTCCATGAGAAAAAGTGGCATTTGGGAACCTGCCACTGAGGAACCGCACATTCCACAAACTCACGGAAGGGGGCAGAGTCTACAGAGTCTACAGAGTCTGAAAAGGAACATGTGGATGGCTGGGAGCAAACTTCTTTCTGCGGTGCAGCAGCTGGGGCAAGGAAATTTGCCTGGTACAATCTGGTGTCGGTGTACTGATAGTAGATTGCCCGCAAGTACTTGGCTGTGACACACCTAATTCTACACCTTCATTCCTCTCAGTGCAGGTCTCAGGAGGACTGAAGGTATAGTGGGTTTGGCGATCTCAGCTGATGAGGAGCAAGGAGAGGTCCTCTTAGTTCTTTGGTGTGGGTCTTTTAGGTACGCTTGCCAATGAACTGCATGGCAGGTCAACATATGTCTGGTCAAGCATGTGGTGCCCAAGAGGGAGATGTTTTGGCCACGTGAGATACGCTTGAGACATATGTTGCAAATAGCAGCGGTGGGATCTGATGCACTTGTCTCAAAAAAGGCCCACACCAAAGAACTTTTGGATAACGCGCAGAGACAGCAGCGCCCTGCACATGCGGAGCTCTGCGGTGTGATGCAGTCAGTGTGCTGCCCTTAGCCTGGCCCCTGGGGGGCATCCTGTCTCATTGGTGATGTGCCTCCTCCTCCTCCACCTCTCTCCTATCAGGCACCCATGTGGAGTCAGTGACCTCATCATCCCCTCCCTCCTCATCACTGGAGCAAACCTGGCAGTATGCTGCAGCGGGGGAACATGACTGCCAGATAGTTGTCTTTCTTTCTTTGTCTTCCTCTAGCTGAGTACCATCATCGGAGCCTTCAAAACGTTGGGCATCCTCCTGGAGCATGTACCCAACACTGTGGTCAAACAGTTCGAGGGACTCCTCAGGAGGACGTGGTCGGGCTAGGGAAGCAGTCACTGATGCCATTGAGCCGAGGGAAGAGGCCACGTTGGCAGCTGCTTTGCCAGACAAAGTACCCTGAGTCTGGGTGAGTGAGGATGAGGGCGAGGACGGCTTGGTCATCCACTCGACCAAGTCTTCCGCATGTTGCTGCTCAACACGGCCAGCTGCCGAAAAAAAGGCCAAGCATGTCCAAAGGCCACGTGCTGATGAGGATGCACCGTTTCCATGACCAGCACTGTTGCCTCTAGACACAGAGCCTGCTTGCCCTCTTTTATTGGCTTGTGACTGTCTGCCTCTCCTTGTTGGCCTTCCAGACATACTATTGGCCTGCAATGAGCTCCACAAAACTGGGATGTATGTATATGTATATATATATATATATATATATATATATATATATATATATATACACACCGATTATACTGCAGCTAGCAGAATCAACTGCCTGCCTGTAGTATTATTAGTATGATAACACCTGCACTTGTCTTCAGGTAGCTATATACTGTAGGTGCAACTGTGCAGGGTACACAGTACACTAACTGGAAATACTTCAAGAGCCTACACAAGCACCTGGCTGCAGGTAGCTATACTGTAGGTGCAACGGTGTGGGGTACACAGTACAGTTACTGGAAATACCAAAAAGCCTACACAAGCACCTGGCTGCAGGTAGCTATACTTTAGGTGCAACTGTGCAGGGTACACAGTACACTAACTGGAAATACTTCAAGATCCTACACAAGCACCTGGCTGCAGGTAGCTATACTGTAGGTGCAACTGTGCAGGGTACACAGTACAGTAACTGGAAATACTTCAAGAGCCTACACAAGCACCTGGCTTCAGGTAGCTATACTGTAGGTGCACAGTACAGTAATTGGAAATACTGTAAAAACACCTGCCTGCCTGTCAGTATATTAGGAAGAGAAGAACTGGATCTAGCTAAACTGAATACAGTGTATATAGATATATATATATATATAGATAGATAGATATCTATCTATATATATCTATATATATCTATATATCTATATACATATATACAACACCTGGGATGCATATATATATACACACAATACACTGTAAGTTCAGCTAACTGACTCGACCTGCCTATTCTATCTAAGTTAAATCAAATTACACTGTCTCTTTCTGTCTATCTCTCTCTCAAGCCGGAACACACTACACAGGGCCGACGTGCAGGCGGCCTTATATAGTGTGGGGCGTGTACTGAACCCCCTGAGCCATAATTGGCCCATATCGTTTGTGATTCAGCGAACGACTGAACACACGATGTTCGAGTCGAGCATGGGTTCGACTCGAACACGAAGCTCATCTCTAATAAGCACACATAGACAGGAATGAGACCATAATCCCTACAGCTGAAAGGTAATGGTATACTACCCTTCCACACCTGGAAGCCAATTCCTACGCTCCTGATAATAGATGCTGTCCGGTTATCCCTAGGCTGTTCCAGGGAAAGGAAGGACACACCCGCTACTTCACTGCAAATATAAGTGTGCTTTGGTCCGCGATTACTTACTAACCCAGTATAATTTGATACGCAAAAGTTTTACGATACGGCACATGTTTTCTTGCCAGCACTGTCCAACTTGCTAGCAGTCCCTTGCTGCTCCGTCTCCCACCTCTCTCCTATTTGGAGTCCACCTGACTCCTGTGCAAAGAATTCCTGTCGGCTGGGTAGAAGCCCAGAACCATGTTCAGGCCTCTTCAAAAAAGCCCAACACACACCTGACCAATTAGTGTGCTGGTGATTCTGAAAACCAAGACCCAGGACTTGAGATTTCATCACACACATCTCTAAGAAATCTCCAGGTACCAAAATCTCAAAATCTTCAGGTACCAAAACAGATTTTTTGAAACAATGTGGAAACTAAAAAGCCAATCTATTCTGAATTAAGCAAACCCCCTGGAGCCCCTCAAACCTGGGTTAACATCACCCTTGTGGGGCATTACACTGCCACAATATAAGTATCTATATATGTACCTTTTTAGTTTATTAATATGAATAAAAACATTTTATTCTATCCTGTATTATGTTCCAAGACATTCTTGGGTCTCCTCAAAGAGGCATATGAGGAAGGGGCGTGGCAACCAAGCTCCAAGATGGACGCCTGAGCTAGGAGCTCCGCTCGGCCGCCAGAGAAAGCCACAGACATCGGAGCACACTGAGCCTTCTCACAGCTACAATCACACAACGGCCTGAGGACAGGGCCGCGATCCACAACAACGGACCCGGCGGCCCCTCACACAGCCCGCACAAGCCCACATACACGGTGGGTCCTCCTCAGGCACCTCTAGCCCATCAACAAGAAGCCCAGCTAAATCAAACCCACAGATGACCTCCCCTGATAGGCCGCATGATACAACTGACATGGAGGTAAGCGGGCCACAAAAACACAATACCCCACAAGCAGCTCATCTGACTGACCCAATAGCGCACTTCCAAACTGCAGATAGGCCCATATCTGATACCATGTTAAAAGAGATGCTACTTTCACTCAGGTCTTCCCTTCAAGCTGAAATGGTAAAAGGGATTAATCAGTGTCACAAGGAAGTACAGGCTTTAGGGGTCAGAGTGGACCAGGTAGAACACCAGATGGATACCTATGCATCCACATACAATAGTATGGTGGACGCAAATACGGACCAGGGAAAGGACATAGCATGGCTGAAGGACAAGGTCGCTGACCTTGAGGGTAGAAGTAGAAGGAACAACATAAAGTTGTGGGGGGTCCCAGAGTCAGTCCCAGTCACTCAATTCCTGCAATATGCCCACGCTCTGTTCTCCACTCTGGTTCCTGCGCTGACCACACAGGACCTTATAGGGGACAGGATTCATAGGATCCCCAAGCCATTCTTCCTTCCAGAAGGTACTCCGAGAGACATACTTCTAAGGGTCCACTTCTACCATGTAAAGGAACAGATCCTCCAGGCAGCACGTAAGTAATACTCTATTCCTCCACAGTACACCGATGTCCTCTTGCTACCAGATCACTCTAGGCACACACTGCAAAGACGCCGTAACCTGGCGATGATCACAAAAGCCCTATGAAACCACAAAATTCTACACAAGTGGAAGTACCCCACAACACTCTCCATCACTCACAATGGAACCACTAAATCCATTACAACGATGGAAGAAGGTATAGAAGTCCTACGCCAATGGGGGATACTTCCAGACCAGGCTGTCCAATCCACCTCTAAATCTCAGCCACAGTCGCTTCAAACTGAATGGCAGATGGTGTCGCATGTCGGTGGAAGCTCATGACTAATCTACAAAGATGACCACATATTTCTCTGGTAACAGGAGTCTACTGTTTAGTCTCCTATCACCCCGTTCTACGTTACGCAGCAATGTCTGCACGCGGATCAGTTGTAAGATCCTTTTTTACAAACCCACAGTTCTTTTTTTCCATGTGTTGTCTTTTTTGTTCTTTTTGTTACTTTTTTTTTTTTTACACAGCAACTCTAGCCGTTTGGAACTATTACCAGATGCTGAGGACAAGCCTCCTGAAACTTCCCATCAACCCACAGAGGACTCTGCCGCAAGAATCCATGGCCACAGTGAGTACCTTTTCTATGCTACCTTACAAGTTGGGGGTCCCCCATATGAAAGTTGGGACTTTTAAGGCAACTGGATATCATAGGAGCACAATAAATTTAAAATTATATATATTTTATTGATAAGTCAAAGATAAAAAGGTCAGTGCATAAGAATATTGCACCTGACTCATTGATAACAACAATGACATAGAAAAAAAGGGGTATCAAAATACAAAATAATAACAAATATAATCACTTAAAAGAATACACATGTCAATGTACAAACACAGTTTTGGTTTCCTCTTGAAAGAGAGAGAAAAGAACTGACGCGTTTCAGGAATTGATTCTTTCTTCAGGGGCTTGTTATAAGTGGAGATATGTGTACATCTATAAGAAAAACGAATCATCAGGGTTGAACAATGTGAGGACAGGAAATAAGCGGAGCATCGATGAGGCAAAGGAAGACAAGATGGCCATAAAAAAAGGGAGGGGGGGAGAGAGAGTGAATATGAAAAAGTGGTTAAAATTAAAAACCTGGACGTGTTTGTTGGTGTTATATTGTTATAATTATTAAAAATAATAATAATAAATATTAATGTTTGTACTGCGATAACACCATCAAATAAATAATGAAAAAATGTTATGATGGTGTTATCGCAGTACAAACATTAATATTTTTTATTATTATTTTTAATTCAGTTCCGATCTTTAGTGCACATATTATAGCTTCCTACACAGGAAAATGTCCTGTGATGATCTGGATCCATGTTGCGGCGTTACCACGCAGGCGCACTTCTAACCCTCACGCCCTCTTTGGTCAATGCAGCAGCTCGGCATCGTTTTTTTGTTGACGCCGACTTTCTCCACTGCGCATGCGCGTATAGCATATTCTATTGCGCATGCGCGATCAGCATACTTACCAAGCACGATGTGCGCGCAACCAGCACTACACATGGATCGTTGCCATAGCAGCAACGCTCTCCTCCTGTTGTGACGCATGGCGTCACATGATTGTCAGAGCTCCGAGGCTGATAGAAATCAGCTGCTTTCGGAGCTCGTATGCTGATAAAAATCAGCTGTGTTACGCATAGGCAGTTGACCTTTTTCATCCTTATAAAAACCAAACATCAGCACAGTCACAATGCAGACTGCTTGCTGATGTGAGGTAGAGGTTGCAACTTTGACATCTCTTCTGACTTTACTTACGGGTATGTACTCTGAATAATACATGTCAGGATAAGCCTAAAACCTTTTGGCATTTGATATCCCTCTTGTTATTATCTGCACATAGTATAATAACAGGCTTTAAACCCTCAGAATTTTTGCTAAACTACAATTAAGGAACAATTTATCTTATAGAAACACTTTGTGGCTTCATATTTATGATCCATATAAAAGTGAATTTCTCTTTTTTGTTCGTTTTAAATCACAATTTGGACTTTTAGATTCATTGTATTTGTCTATTTCAGATTAAATACACAAATCTATACATAACTGTATGTCGCAAGACTCTTCAATGATTAGACTAAACACACTTGTTCATGCCAAATAATTAATTTTCTTCTCTTTTAAGGAAAGTTAATGTATGATACCCCTTGTTCCCTTTTTAAAAAAAAATGTGTCTTTTTTCTGACCATGCGGGTATACCATGTCTAAATTTCAAAACCCTTATGCTGTGGCACTTTTGAGTGTTATATCGCACACCGTAGTCCATATACAACTTACACCAACAAAGTGTTACCTCATTGTGCCCCACCACAGTGGATTATTCCAAATAAATAAACTCTCTTTTGTAATGGATCGTCCGTCAATTCCGTCCAGCGAATATTCACCAGCAAACACATCCAGGTTTTGTATTAGGTTTTTACTTTTAACCACTTTTTCATATTCACTCCCTCTCCCCCCCCCTTTTTTTTATGGCCAGCTTGTCTTCCTTTGCCTCATCGATGCTCCGCTTATTTCCTGTCCCCACATTGTTCAACCCTGATGATTTGTTTTTCTTATAGATGTACACATATCTCCACTTATAACAAGCCCCTGAAGAAAGGATCAATTCCTGAAATGCGTCGGGCCTTTCTTTCTCTTTCAAGAGGAAGCCAAAACTGTGTACATTGACATGTGTATTCTTTTAAGTGATTATATTTGTTATTATTTTGTATTTTGATACCTCCTTTTTTCTATGTCATTGTTGTTATCAATAAGTCAGGTGCAATATTCTTATGCACTGACCTTTTTATCTTTGACTTATCAATAAAATATATTTAATTTTAAATTTATTGTTCTCCTATGATAACCAGTTGCCTTAAAAGTCCCAACTTTCATATGGGGGACCCCCAACTTGTAAATTTGCATTAGGGATGTTGGCAACAATTTTGTTTACTTTTGGTGAAACATTCGATTTTGAGCCTATTCTACGCTACCAGCCATCACACTTCCCAACACTATAAATGACCATCACTTGCCTATCTATTAACGCAAGAGGCCTGAATCACCCGGTCAAAAGGTTCTCAATGTGGAAAGAGGCCCTTAAACAAAGAGCAGATATTCTCTGTGTACAGGAGACTCATTTTCAGACACAAAAAGCACCAACATGTACGCATAGAGAGTATCCACATGTATTTTTCACATGCACACCTGACAGCAAAAAAGGATGTGATGCTGGCATTAAGGAGATCTTTATCATTCCAACTCAAAGAGTCCTACACAGATGAAGGGGTCAGGTTCCTTATAGTTACCGGGGACATTAACTCCAAACCGTACACGATAGTCCTAAAAAAAAAAAAAAGTACTAAAAAAACCCCCAAATCTTTGCAGTATGGAAGCCTTATCGTTGGAGGTGACTTTAACCTTATTGCAGATCCCACTATGGATACCACCATGGTCAAAGCAAACAGACCTACAACCCTTTACCATCTTCTGCACACCCAGGAACTGTTCGATGCATGGAGATGCCTTCATGCCAATGAAAGGGACTACACTTTTTTTTCTACTAGGCATTGTTCATATTCACGCATAGATATGTTTCTCGTAGATCAGTGGCTCCTGCAAAGTATCTGTGCCACACAGATACATGATATAACCTGGTCTGACCATGCCGCAATAGCATTGTCTATTGTTAAACAAGGTGTCTCTTCCTCACCTCCTATCTGGCGATGCAATGCTAGGCTATCACAAGAGCCCCAAACATTCTCCGTGATCTCTCAGCATCTCAAAGATTTCTTCCGTATCAATTGCACACCTACGATAGACCCATTCACTTTATGGAATTCACATAAAGCATACATGAGAGGCATACTAATACAACTAGGAGCTAATGAAAAGAAACAACACTCCATTAAACTAAACAACATACTATCAGATATGCACAAAATGGAAACCCAAAACAAAATCTCTCCAACAGCAGCTATGACAAACACACTCTCTAAACTCAGAGAATCCCTGCAGGAGCTTCTCACTCAAAAATACGATAAACATCTTAGAAGACTAAACTTAAACTCATATGCTAATGCAAATAGGGCAGGGAAATACCTAGCCAGTAGAATCAAGGCAGCCCGCACAAAAACCAGAATAGCATATTTGACACACAGCACCATGCACCACAAAATTAACAGACCACGGCAAATAGCAAACCAATTTGCAGATTATTATAGTGCGCTTTACAACCTAAATAAGGATGAATCCACTCCACAACCAGACATAGCCAACATGCAACAATTGCTACAGCAAATAAATCTTATCACTGACAGAAGATCAGCTTGAGCTGCTGAATTCTACATCTTCAGCCCAAGAAATAGATAAAATCACAACAACTCTACCTAATGGTAAATCACCAGGTCCGGATGGTTTCGTAAATGAATACTACAAACAATTCAAAGAAATCCTAGCCTCACACATGCAAATAGTCTTTAACAAAGCGGATGAATCTTCCTCATTCTTTTAGGAAATGCTGAGAGCCCACATCGTCACCTTAACCAAACCAGGGAAAGATCCCACTGCTCCAGCCAATTACAGACCAATATTCCTTCTCAAGTCAGACATCAAAATTTACGCGAAATTGCTAGCCAAACGGCTGACGGATATCATTCCTTCTCTCATTAAGCATGACCAGATGGGATTCGTGAGGGGGAGACAAACCTCGGATGCTATTAGATGCATTGTTAATATTATTCACAATGCTGTTAAAACAAGAACGCCTTCTCTGCTGCTATTTATAGATGCAGAGAAGGCATTTGACAGAGTCCACTAAATGGTGCTGGCCAAATTTGGATTCAAAGGTCCAATCCTGGCAGCTATACTGGCCCTGTACTCATGCCTATCAGCTCAAGCACATACATCGGGGTTCAAATCCTAGACATTTAACATTTCTAATGGTACTCGACAGGGCTACCCTCTCTCCCCCACAATATTTAATATTATGATAGAACCTTTAGCTGAAACCATCAGATCAAATACTGATCTCATGGGCTTTACCTTCGGTTCTAGTAAACATGTAATAAACCTGTTTGCAGATGATGTGATATTATTACTGACGCATAGGGATGAGCTTCGAGTTCGAGTCGAACTCATGTTCTACTCGAACATTGGCTGTTCGCAAGTTCGCCGAACAGCGAACAATTTGGGGTGTTCGCGGCAAATTCGAATGCCACAGAACACCCTTTAAAAGTCTATGGGAGAAATCAAAAGTGCTAATTTTAAAGGCTTATATGCAAGTTATTGTCATAAAAAGTGTTTGGGGACCCGGGTCCTGCCCCAGGGGACATGGATCAATGCAAAAAAAAGTTTTAAAAACGGACGTTTTTTCAGGAGCAGTGATTTTATTAATGCTTAAAGTCAAACAATAAAAGTGTAATATCCCTTTAAATTTCGTACCTGGGGGGTGTCTATAGTATGCCTGTAAAGGGGCGCATGTTTCCCGTGTTTAGAACAGTCTGACAGCAAAATGACATTTTGAAGGAAAAAACTCATTTAAAACTACCGCGGCTATTGCATTGCCGACAATACACATAGAAGTTCATTGATAAAAACGGCATGGGAATTCCCCACAGGGCAACCCCGAACCAAAATTAAAAAAAAAAAATGATGTGGGGGTCCCCCTAAATTCCATACAAGGCCCTTCGGGTCTGGTATGGATATTAAGGGGAACCCCAGCCAAAATTTAAAAAAAAAATTGACGTGGGGTTCCCCCTAAATTCCATACCAGACCCTTCAGGTCTGGTATGGATTTTAAGGGGAACCCCGCGCCAAAAAAAAAAAAAAAAAACGGCGTGGGGTCCCCCTAAAAATCCATACCAGACCCTTATCCGAGCACGCAACCTGGCAGGCCGCAGGAAAAGAGGGGGGGACGAGAGTGCGGCCCCCCCCCCCTCCTGAACCGTACCAGGCCACATGCCCTCAACATTGGGAGGGTGCTTTGGGGTAGCCCCCCAAAGCACCTTGTCCCCATGTTGATGAAGACAAGGGCCTCATCCCCACAACCGTGGCCGGTGGTTGTGGGGGTCTGCGGGCGGGGGGCTTATCGGAATCTGGAAGCCCCCTTTACCAAGGGGACCCCCAGATCCCGGCCCCCCCCCTGTGTGAAATGGTAAGGGGTTACTTACCCCTACCATTTCACTAAAAAACTGTCAAAAATGTTAAAAATGACAAGAGACAGTTTTTGACAATTCCTTTATTTAAATGCTTCTTCTTTCTTCCTTCATCTTCTTCTTCTTCTGGTTCTTCTGGCTCTTCTGGTTCTTCCTCCGGCGTTCTCGTCCAGCATCTCCTCCGCGGCGTCTTCTATCTTCTTCTCCTCGGGCCGCTCCGCACCCATGGCATGAGGGGGGAGGCTCCCGCTCTTCTCTTCATCTTCTTCTTCATCTTCATCTTCATCTTCTTCTTCATCTTCTTCTTCTTCTTCTTCTTCTCTTCTTCATCTCTTCTTCCTTCTTCATTTCTTCTGCGGGCCGCTCCGCATCCATGCATGGAGGGAGGCTCCCGCTGTGTGACGGCGTCTCTTTGTCTGACGGTTCTTAAATAACGGGGGGCGGGGCCATCCGGTGACCCCGCCCCCCTCTGACGCACGGTGAATTGACGGGACTTCCCTGTGACGTCACGGGGAATGCCACAGGGAAGTCCCGTCATGTCCCGTGCGTCAGAGGGGGGCGGGGTCACCGGGTGGCCCCGCCCCCCGTTATTTAAGAACCGTCAGACGAAGAGACGCCGTCACACAGCGGGAGCCTCCCTCCATGCATGGATGCGGAGCGGCCCGCAGAAGAAATGAAGAAGGAAGAAGAGATGAAGAAGAGAAGAAGAAGAAGAAGAAGAAGATGAAGAAGAAGATGAAGATGAAGAAGAAGATGAAGAGAAGAGCGGGAGCCTCCCCCCTCATGCCATGGGTGCGGAGCGGCCCGAGGAGAAGAAGATAGAAGACGCCGCGGAGGAGATGCTGGACGAGAACGCCGGAGGAAGAACCAGAAGAGCCAGAAGAACCAGAAGAAGAAGAAGATGAAGGAAGAAAGAAGAAGCATTTAAATAAAGGAATTGTCAAAAACTGTCTCTTGTCATTTTTAACATTTTTGACAGTTTTTTAGTGAAATGGTAGGGGTAAGTAACCCCTTACCATTTCACACAGGGGGGGGGCCGGGATCTGGGGGTCCCCTTGGTAAAGGGGGCTTCCAGATTCCGATAAGCCCCCCGCCCGCAGACCCCCACAACCACCGGCCACGGTTGTGAGGATGAGGCCCTTGTCTTCATCAACATGGGGACAAGGTGCTTTGGGGGGCTACCCCAAAGCACCCTCCCAATGTTGAGGGCATGTGGCCTGGTACGGTTCAGGAGGGGGGGGGGGCCGCACTCTCGTCCCCCTCTCTTTTCCTGCGGCCTGCCAGGTTGCGTGCTCGGATAAGGGTCTGGTATGGATTTTTAGGGGGACCCCACGCCGTTTTTTTTTTTTTTTTTTGGCGCGGGGTTCCCCTTAAAATCCATACCAGACCTGAAGGGTCTGGTATGGAATTTAGGGGGAACCCCACGTCAATTTTTTTTTTAAATTTTGTCTGGGGTTCCCCTTAATATCCATACCAGACCTGAAGGGCCTTGTATGGAATTTAGGGGGACCCCCACATCATTTTTTTTTTTTAATTTTGGTTCGGGGTTGCCCTGTGGGGAATTCCCATGCCGTTTTTATCAATGAACTTCTATGTGTATTGTCGGCAATGCAATAGCCGCGGTAGTTTTAAATGAGTTTTTTCCTTCAAAATGTCATTTTGCTGTCAGACTGTTCTAAACACGGGAAACATGCGCCCCTTTACAGGCATACTATAGACACCCCCCAGGCATGAAATTTAAAGGGATATTACACTTTTATTGTTTGACTTTAAGCATTTTTAAAATCACTGCTCCTGAAAAAACGGCCGTTTTTAAAACTTTTTTTTGCATTGATCCATGTCCCCTGGGGCAGGACCCAGGTCCCCAAACACTTTTATTGACAATAACTTGCATATTAGCCTTTAAAATTAGCACTTTTGATTATTCATGTTCGTGTCCCATAGACTTTAACGGTGTTCGCGTGTTCGAACGAATTTTTTTCCTGTTCGCATGTTCTGGTGCGAACCGAACAGGGGGGTGTTCGGCTCATCCCTACTGACGCATTCACAAACATCCCTCCCACAGACCCACAAAATCCTAATGGACTTTGGAGACATATCTTATTAGAAAGTCAACTTCACCAAATCCATGATACCAGACGTAGGAATCTCCCAATCTACTATAAGGTTGTTACAAGACACTCTACCATACTCGTGGAGCACAAAGGGCATTTCATATTTAAGCATAATCTTAACCAACATGACCTCATCCTTATTAGAAGCCAACCTTAAACCATCTCACAGTTAAACTAGAACAACAACTCACAAACATCTCCAAAACAGAACTATTATGGCTGGGCAAGATAGTGGCATTTAAAATATCTATCCTTCCACAGATTCTATATATTTTCAGGTCCCTGCCACTCCCCATACCACCTACCTACATACGCACTGTCCAAAACCAAGGAGGCTTTGACCAATTATGGCTCAGGGGATTTAGTACATGCCCCACACTATATAAGGCCGCCTGCACGGCGGCCCTGTGTATTGTGTGTACCGGCGTTGAGAGAGAGATAGATAGACAGAGAGACAGTGTCAGTTGATTTAACTTAGATAGATTAGGCAGGACAGTCAGTGAGTTAGCTGCACTTACAATGTATTGTGTATATATATGCATCCCAGGTGTTGTATATATATATATATATATATATATATATATATATATATATATATATATATATATATATACACTGTTGCTACTGACAGACAGGCTTGTGTTGTTACAGTATTTACAGCTACCCGAAGAAAGTTGCTGGTGTTCTTTTGATCCTATTAGTACCACAGTCAGGCAGCTAGACTATTTACAGTTAGTGTAGTGCGTCCTCCTCACAGTGTTCAGTTAAAGCTACAAGTTAGTTTAGTGAGAGCTCTGCACAGTGTTCAGCTAAAGCTACAAGTTAGTGTAGTGCGTCCTCTGAACAGTGTTCAGCTAAAGCTACAAGTTAGTGTAGTGCACAGTGTTCAGGTAAAGCTACAAGTTAGTGTAGTGCGTCCTCCTCACAATGTTCAGCTAAAGCTACAAGTTAGTGTAGTTTGTCCTGCTCACAGTGTCCAGCTAAAACTACAAGTTAGTGTAGTGCGACCTCTGCACAGTGTTCAGCTAAAGCTACAAGTTAGTGTAGTGCGCCCTCCTCACAGTGTTCAGCTAAAACTACAAGTTAGTGTAGTGCGACCTCTGCACAGTGTTCACCTAAATAAGCTACAAGTTAGTGTAGTGCGTCCTCCTCACAGTGTTCAAATAAAACTACAAGTTAGTGTAGTGAGACCTCTGCACAGTGTTCAGCTAAAGCTACAAGTTAGTGTAGTGCACAGTGTTCAGCTAAAGCTACAAGTTAGTGTAGTGCGTCCTCCTCACAGTGTTCAGCTAAAGCTACAAGTTAGTGCAGTGCGTCCTCCTCACAGTGTTCAGCTAAAACTACAAGTTAGTGTAGTGCGACCTCTGCACAGTGTTCAGCTAAAGCTAAAAGTTAGTGTAAGATGGTTGGTGGTGTTTTCCTGATCCTATCACTACCGCAGGCAGCTAAATAAGCTACAAGTTAGTGTAGTGCGTCCTGCTCACAGTGTTCAGCTAAAACTACACGTTAGCGTAGTGCGACCTCTGCACAGTGTTCAGCTAAAGCTAAAAGTTAGTGTAGTGCACAGTGTTCAGCTAAAGCTACAAGTTAGTGTAGTGCGTCCTCCTCACAGTGTTCAGCTAAAGTTACAAGTTAGTGTAGTGCGCCCTCCTCACAGTGTTCAGCTAAAACTACAAGTTAGTGTAGTGTGACCTCTGCACAGTGTTCAGCTAAAGCTACCTGTAGAAGGTTGGTGGTGTTTTCCTGATCCTATCACTACCGCAGGCAGCTAAATAAGCTACAAGTTGGTGTAGTGCGTCCTGCTCACAGTGTTCAGCTAAAACTACAAGTTAGTGTAGTGAGACCTCTGCACAGTGTTCAGCTAAAGCTACAAGTTAGTGTAGTGCACAGTGTTCAGCTAAAGCTACAAGTTAGTGTAGTGCGTCCTCCTCACAGTGTTCAGCTAAAGCTACAAGTTAGTGCAGTGCGTCCTCCTCACAGTGTTCAGCTAAAACTACAAGTTAGTGTAGTGCGACCTCTGCACAGTGTTCAGCTAAAGCTAAAAGTTAGTGTAAGAAGGTTGGTGGTGTTTCCCTGATCCTATCACTACCGCAGGCAGCTAAATAAGCTACAAGTTAGTGTAGTGCGTCCTGCTCACAGTGTTCAGCTAAAACTACACGTTAGCATAGTGCGACCTCTGCACAGTGTTCAGCTAAAGCTAAAAGTTAGTGTAGTGCACAGTGTTCAGCTAAAGCTACAAGTTAGTGTAGTGCGTCCTCCTCACAGTGTTCAGCTAAAGCTACAAGTTAGTGTAGTGCGCCCTCCTCACAGTGTTCAGCTAAAACTACAAGTTAGTGTAGTGTGACCTCTGCACAGTGTTCAGCTAAAGCTACCTGTAGAAGGTTGGTGGTGTTTTCCTGATCCTATCACTACCGCAGGCAGCTAAATAAGCTACAAGTTGGTGTAGTGCGTCCTGCTCACAGTGTTCAGCTAAAACTACAAGTTAGTGTAGTGTGACCTCTGCAGAGTGTTCAGCTAAAGCTACAAGTTAGTGTAGTGCATCCTCCTCACAGTGTTCAGCTAAAGCTACAAGTTAGTGTAGTGCACAGTGTTCAGCTAAAGCTACAAGTTAGTGTAGTGCGTCCTCTGAACAGTGTTCAGCTAAAGCTACAAGTTAGTGTAGTGCACAGTGTTCAGGTAAAGCTACAAGTTAGTGTAGTGCGTCCTCCTCACAATGTTCAGCTAAAGCTACAAGTTAGTGTAGTTTGTCCTGCTCACAGTGTCCAGCTAAAACTACAAGTTAGTGTAGTGCGACCTCTGCACAGTGTTCAGCTAAAGCTACAAGTTAGTGTAGTGCGCCCTCCTCACAGTGTTCAGCTAAAACTACAAGTTAGTGTAGTGCGACCTCTGCACAGTGTTCATCTAAATAAGCTACAAGTTAGTGTAGTGCGTCCTCCTCACAGTGTTCAAATAAAACTACAAGTTAGTGTAGTGAGACCTCTGCACAGTGTTCAGCTAAAGCTACAAGTTAGTGTAGTGCACAGTGTTCAGCTAAAGCTACAAGTTAGTGTAGTGCGTCCTCCTCACAGTGTTCAGCTAAAGCTACAAGTTAGTGCAGTGCGTCCTCCTCACAGTGTTCAGCTAAAACTACAAGTTAGTGTAGTGCGACCTCTGCACAGTGTTCAGCTAAAGCTAAAAGTTAGTGTAAGAAGGTTGGTGGTGTTTTCCTGATCCTATCACTACCGCAGGCAGCTAAATAAGCTACAAGTTAGTGTAGTGCGTCCTGCTCACAGTGTTCAGCTAAAACTACACGTTAGCGTAGTGCGACCTCTGCACAGTGTTCAGCTAAAGCTAAAAGTTAGTGTAGTGCACAGTGTTCAGCTAAAGCTACAAGTTAGTGTAGTGCGCCCTCCTCACAGTGTTCAGCTAAAACTACAAGTTAGTGTAGTGTGACCTCTGCACAGTGTTCAGCTAAAGCTACCTGTAGAAGGTTGGTGGTGTTTTCCTGATCCTATCACTACCGCAGGCAGCTAAATAAGCTACAAGTTGGTGTAGTGCGTCCTGCTCACAGTGTTCAGCTAAAACTACAAGTTAGTGTAGTGTGACCTCTGCACAGTGTTCAGCTAAAGCTACAAGTTAGTGTAGTGCGTCCTCCTCACAGTGTTCAGCTAAAGCTACAAGTTAGTGTAGTGCACAGTGTTCAGCTAAAGCTACAAGTTAGTGTAGTGCGTCCTCTGAACAGTGTTCAGCTAAAGCTACAAGTTAGTGTAGTGCGACCTCCTCACAGTGTTTAGCTAAAACTACAAGTTAGTGTAGTGCGACCTCTGCACAGTGTTCAGCTAAAGCTACCTGTAGAAGGTTGGTGGTGTTTTCCTGATCCTATCACTACCGCAGGCAGCTAAATAAGCTACAAGTTAGTGTAGTGCGTCCTGCTCACAGTGTTCAGCTAAAACTACACGTTAGTGTAGTGCGACCTCTGCACAGTGTTCAGCTAAAGCAAAAAGTTAGTGTAGTGCGTCCTCCTCACAATGTTCAGCTAAAGCTACAAGTTAGTGTAGTTTGTCCTGCTCACAGTGTCCAGCTAAAACTACAAGTTAGTGTAGTGCGACCTCTGCACAGTGTTCAGCTAAAGCTACAAGTTAGTGTAGTGTGCCCTCCTCACAGTGTTCAGCTAAAACTACAAGTTAGTGTAGTGCGACCTCTGCACAGTGTTCATCTAAATAAGCTACAAGTTAGTGTAGTGCGTCCTCCTCACAGTGTTCAAATAAAACTACAAGTTAGTGTAGTGAGACCTCTGCACAGTGTTCAGCTAAAGCTACAAGTTAGTGTAGTGCACAGTGTTCAGCTAAAGCTACAAGTTAGTGTAGTGCGTCCTCCTCACAGTGTTCAGCTAAAGCTACAAGTTAGTGCAGTGCGTCCTCCTCACAGTGTTCAGCTAAAACTACAAGTTAGTGTAGTGCGACCTCTGCACAGTGTTCAGCTAAAGCTAAAAGTTAGTGTAAGAAGGTTGGTGGTGTTTTCCTGATCCTATCACTACCGCAGGCAGCTAAATAAGCTACAAGTTAGTGTAGTGCGTCCTGCTCACAGTGTTCAGCTAAAACTACACATTAGCGTAGTGCGACCTCTGCACATTGTTCAGCTAAAGCTAAAAGTTAGTGTAGTGCACAGTGTTCAGCTAAAGCTACAAGTTAGTGTAGTGCGTCCTCCTCACAGTGTTTAGCTAAAGCTACAAGTTAGTGTAGTGCGCCCTCCTCACAGTGTTCAGCTAAAACTACAAGTTAGTGTAGTGTGACCTCTGCACAGTGTTCAGCTAAAGCTACCTGTAGAAGGTTGGTGGTGTTTTCCTGATCCTATCACTACCTCAGGCAGCTAAATAAGCTACAAGTTGGTGTAGTGCGTCCTGCTCACAGTGTTCAGCTAAAACTACAAGTTAGTGTAGTGTGACCTCTGCACAGTGTTCAGCTAAAGCTACAAGTTAGTGTAGTGCGTCCTCCTCACAGTGTTCAGCTAAAGCTACAAGTTAGTGTAGTGCACAGTGTTCAGCTAAAGCTACAAGTTAGTGTAGTGCGTCCTCTGAACAGTGTTCAGCTAAAGCTACAAGTTAGTGTAGTGCGTCCTCCTCACAGTGTTTAGCTAAAACTACAAGTTAGTGTAGTGCGACCTCTGCACAGTGTTCAGCTAAAGCTACCTGTAGAAGGTTGGTGGTGTTTTCCTGATCCTATCACTACCGCAGGCAGCTAAATAAGCTACAAGTTAGTTTTTTGCAAGCTCTGCACAGTGTTCACCTAAAGCTACCTGTCGAAGGTTGGTGGTGTTTTCCTGATCCTATCCCTACCACAGGCAGCGAAATAAGCTACAAATTAGTTTTTTGCGAGCTGCTCACAGTGTTCAGCTAAAACTACACGTTAGTGTAGTGCGACCTCTGCACAGTGTTCAGCTAAAGCAAAAAGTTAGTGTAGTGCGTCCTGCTCACAGTGTTCAGCTAAAACTACACGTTAGTGTAGTGCAACCTCTGCACAGTGTTCAGCTAAAGCTAAAAGTTACTGTAGTGCACAGTGTTCAGCTAAAGCTACAAGTTAGTGTAGTGCGTCCTCTGAACAGTGTTCAGCTAAAGCTACAAGTTAGTGTAGTGCATCCTTCTCACAGTGTTTAGCTAAAACTACAAGTTAGTGTAGTGCGACCTCTGCACAGTGTTCAGCTAAAGCTTCCTGTAGAAGGTTGGTGGTGTTTTCCTGATCCTATCACTACCACAGGCAGCTAAATAAGCTACAAGTTAGTGTTTTGCGAGCTCTGCACAGTGTTCAGCTAAAACTACAAGTTAGTGTAGTGCGACCTCTGCACAGTGTTCAGCTAAAGCTACAAGTTAGTGTAGAGCGTCCTCCTCACATTGTTCAGCTAAAGCTACAAGTTAGTGTAGTGCACAGTGTTCAGCTAAAGCTACAAGTTAGTGTAGTGCGTCCTCTGAACAGTGTTCAGCTAAAGCTACAAGTTAGTGTAGTGCGTCCTCCTCACAGTGTTCAGCTAAAACTACAAGTTAGTGTAGTGCAACCTCTGCACAGTGTTCAGCTAAAGCTACCTATAGAAAGTTGGTGGTGTTTTCCTGATCCTATCACTACCACAGGCAGCTAAATAAGCTACAAGTTAGTTTTTTGCGAGCTCTGCACAGTGTTCAGCTAGAACTACAAGTTAGTGTAGTGCAACCTCTGAACAGTGTTCAGCTAAAGCTACCTGTAGAAGGTTGGTGGTGTTTTCCTGATCCTATCACTACCACAGGCAGCTAAATAAGCTACAAGTTAGTGTTTTGCGAGCTCTGCACAGTGTTCAGCTAAAACTACAAGTTAGTGTAGTGCGACCTCTGCACAGTGTTCAGCTAAAGCTACAAGTTAGTGTAGTGCGTCCTCCTCACATTGTTCAGCTAAAGCTACAAATTAGTGTAGTGCACAGTGTTCAGCTAAAGCTACAAGTTAGTGTAGTGCGTCCTCTGAACAGTGTTCAGCTAAAGCTACAAGTTAGTGTAGTGCGTCCTCCTCACAGTGTTCAGCTAAAACTACAAGTTAGTGTAGTACAACCTCTGCACAGTGTTCAGCTAAAGCTACCTGTAGAAGGTTGGTGGTGTTTTCCTGATCCTATCCCTACCACAGGCAGCTAAATAAGCTACAAGTTAGTTTTTTGCGAGCTCTGCACAGTGTTCAGCTAGAACTACAAGTTAGTGTAGTGCAACCTCTGCACAGTGTTCAGCTAAAGCTACAAGTTAGTGTAGTGCGTCCTCCTCACAGTGTTCAGCTAAAGCTACAAGTTAGTGTAGTGCACAGTGTTCAGCTAAAGCTACAAGTTAGTGTAGTGCATCCCCTGAACAGTGTTCAGCTAAAGCTACAAGTTAGTGTAGTGTGTCCTCTGCACAGTGTTCAGCTAAAGCTACCTGTAGAAGGTTGGTGGTGTTTTCCTGATCCTATCACTACTGCAGTCAGCTAAATAAGCTACAAGTTAGCTTTTTTCGAGCTCTGCACAGTGTTCAGCTAAAGCTACCTGTAGAAGGTTGGTGGTGTTTTCCTGATCCTATCACTACCGCAGGCAGCTAAATAAGCTACAAGTTGGTGTAGTGCATCCTGCTCACAGTGTTCAGCTAAAACTACAGGTTAGTGTAGTGCGACCTCTGCACAGTGTTCAGCTAAAGCTACAAGTTAGTGTAGTGCGTCCTCCTCACAGTGTTCAGCTAAAGCTACAAGTTAGTGTAGTGCACAGTGTTCAGCTAAAGCTACAAGTTAGTGTAGTGCGTCCTCCTCACAGTGTTCAGCTAAAGCTACAAGTTAGTGTAGTGCGTCCTCCTCACTGTGTTCAGCTAAAACTACAAGTTAGTGTAGTGCGACCTCTGCACAGTGTTCAGCTAAAGCTACCTGTAGAAGGTTGGTGGTGTTTTCCTGATCCTATCACTACCACAGACAGCTAAATAAGCTACAAGTTAATTTTTTGCGAGCTCTGCACAGTGTTTAGCTAAAGCTACCTGTAGAAGGTTGGTGGTGTTTTCCTGATCCTATCACTACCGCAGGCAGCTAAATAAGCTACAAGTTGGTGTAGTGCGTCCTGCTCACAGTGTTCAGCTAAAACTACAGGTTAGTGTAGTGCGACCTCTGCACAGTGTTCAGCTAAAGCTACAAGTTAGTGTAGTGCGTCCTCCTCACAGTGTTCAGCTAAAGCTACAAGTTAGTGTAGTGCACAGTGTTCAGCTAAAGGTACAAGTTAGTGTAGTGCGTCCTCCTCACAGTGTTCAGCTAAAGCTACAAGTTAGTGTAGTGCGTCCTCCTCACAGTGTTCAGCTAAAACTACAAGTTAGTGTAGTGCGACCTCTGCACAGTGTTCAGCTAAAGCTACCTGTAGAAGGTTGGTGGTGTTTTCCTGATCCTATCACTACCACAGGCAGCTAAATAAGCTACAAGTTAGTTTTTTGCGAGCTCTGCACAGTGTTTAGCTAAAGCTACCTGTAGAAGGTTGGTGGTGTTTTCCTAATCCTATTACTACCGCAGGCAGCTAAATTATTTACACATTAGTGTAGTGCGACCTCTGCACAGTGTTCAGCTAAAGCTACCTGTAGAAGGTTGGTGGTTTTCTCATACTACAGGCAGGCAGTTGATTTTGCTAGCTGCAGTATCAGTATATATATATATATATATATATATATATATATATATATATATATATATATATATCCCAGCTTAGTGCAGCTACAGGCCATTAGTATGTCTGGAAGGCCAACAAGGAGAGGCAGACAGTCACAAGCCAATAAAAGAGGGCAAGCAGGCTCTGTGTCTAGAGGCAACAGTGCTGGTCGTGGGACACGCTTGGCCTATTTTTTGGCAGCTGGCCGTGTTGAGCCGCAACATGTGGAAGACTTGGTCGAGTGGATGACCAAGCCGTCCTCATCCTCCTCATCCTCTCTCACTAATGCTCAGGGTACGTTGTCTGGCAAACCAGCTGCCAACACAGCCTCTTCCCTCGGCTCAATGGCATCAGTGACTCCTTCCTTAGCCCCACCATGTCCTCCTGAGGAGTCCCTCAAACTGTTTGACCACAGTGTTGCGTACATGCTCCAGGAGGATGCCCAGCGTTTAGAAGGCTCTGATGATGATACTGAGCTGGATGAAGGCAGTAACGTGAGCAAGAACAGAGGGGGTGCCCAAGAAGGACAGCAATCTGGCAATCATGCTCCCCCTGCTGCAGCATACTGCCAGGTTTGCTCCAGTGATGAGGAGGGAGGGGATGATGAGGTCACTGACTCAACATGGGTGCCTGAAAGGAGAGAGGAGGAGGAGGAGGCACATCACCAATGAGGCAGGATGCCCTCCAGGGGCCAGCCTAAGGGCAGCACACTGACTGCATCACACCGCAAAGCTCCGCATGTGCAGGGCGCAGCTGTTTCTGTGCGTTATTCTAAAAGTTCTTTGGTGTGGGCCCTTTTTGAGACGAGTGCATCAGATCCCCCCGCTGCTATTTGCAACATATGTCTCAAGCGTATCTCGCGTGGCCAAAACATCTCCCGCTTGGGCACCACATGCTTGACCAGACATATGTTGACCTGCCATGCAGTTTGTTGGCAAGCGTATCTAAAAGACCCACACCAAAGAACAAAGAGGACCTCTCCTTACTCCTCATCAGCTGAGATCTCCAACCCCACTATACCTTCAGTCCTCTCTGAGACCTGCACTGAGAGGAAAGAAGATGTAGAATTAGGTGTGTCACAGCCAAATGCTTGTGGGCAATCTGCTTTCAGTACACCAACGTCAGATTGTACCAGGCAAATTTCCCTGCCCCAGCTGCTGCACCGCCGAAAGAAGTTCGCTCCCAGCCATCCACATGCCCAGCGGTTGAATGCTAGCTTGGCAAAATTGCTAGCACTTCAACTGCTACCTTTTCAGTTGGTAGACTCTGCCCCCTTCCGTGAGTTTGTGGAATGTGTGGTTCCTCAGTGGCAGGTACCCAAATGCCACTTTTTCTCATGGAAGGCGATTCCGGCTCTCTACCGGCATGTGGAAGGCAATGTCTTGGCCTCGCTGGACAGGGCGGTCAGCAGTAAGGTGCATATTACTGCTGACTCATGGTTCAGCAGGCATGGACAGGGATGTTACCTAAGTTTCACGGCGCATTGGGTCACTCTGCTGGCAGCTGGGAAGGATGCAGGACAAGGTGCAGTAGTGTTGGAGGTTGTTCCGCCACCACGCCTGCAAAATGCCACTACTAATGATTGTGACACACCTCTCTCCTCCACCTCCTCCTCTTCTTCTTCCTCCATGGCCTCTTCCTGTGCTTTGTCCTCGGAACCAGTGGTGCTCCGTAGGCATTCAAGGGGCTACGCAAGTATGCAGGCCAAAAGATGCCATGCGGTGCTTGAGCTGGTGTGCTTGGGGGACAGGAGCCACACTGGGGCAGAGCTTCTGTCAGCTCTGCAGGGGCAGGTTCAGAGGTGGTTGACACCATGCCAACTTAAGGCAGGAATGGTGGTTTGCGACAATGGCACCAACCTCCTCTCCGCCCTCCGACAGGGACAACTGACCCATGTGCCTTGTTTGGCTCCCGTCTTTAACTTGGTGGTGCAGCAGTTCTTGGGCAGGTACCCGGGCTTACAGGATGTCCTGAGGCAGGCCAGGAAAGTCTGTGTGCATTTCCACCAGTCATATAATGCCAGTGCTCGGCTGGCAGACCTCCAAAAGGAGTTTAACCTGTCCAAGAACCGCCTAATCTGTGACATGCCCACCAGGTGGAACTCAACATTGGCCATGCTGCAGCGGCTGCACACGCAGCAGAGGGTCAATGAGTACCTGTGCGACTATGGCAGCAGGACAGGGTGAGGGGAGCTTGTTTTTTTTCCCCTACGCCAGTGGGCCATGATCAGGGATGCATGCACTGTCCTGTCACCACTTGAGGAGGCCATGAGGATGGTGAGCAGTGACAGTGCATGCATCAGTGACACTGTCCCCCTTGTCCACCTGTTGGAGCACATGCTGCGTGGAATAATGGACAGGGCACTTGAGGCAGAACAGAGGCAGGAAGAGGAGGAGTTCTCTAGCTCTCAAGGCCCCCTTTATCCAGACAGTGTTCCTGCGTGCCCGCCGATCACACAGGAAGAGGAGGAGGAAGATTGTGTCAGTATGGAGGTGGAGCCTGGCACTCAGCATCAGCAGCAGTCTTTAAGGGATCAGTTCCAAGAAACACATGGACTTGTACGTGGCTGGGAGGAGGTGGCTGCGGACCATGTCGTCCTTAGTGACCAAGAGGAATGCCTCAGCAAACCTACGCTGCATTGCCTCCCTGATCCTGCAAAGCCTGCGTAAGGATCCTCGTATTCGTGGTATCAAGGAGAAGGACCAATACTGGCTGACAACCCTCCTCGATCCACGTTACAAGGGTAAGGTTGCGGACCTTATCTTGCCGTCGCAGAGGGAGCAGAGGATGAAACATCTTGGGGAGGCCTTGCAGAAAGGTCTGTGCAACGTGTTCCCACAGACTGGGAGGTTACAAACTCCTGTTTCTGGATAACGTGTTGCTGAGGCTTCGGTCAGTCAAAGAAGGAGCGGTGGAGAAGGTGGCCATCTGACTGATGCGTTCAGACAATTTTTTAGTCCGCAGCCCCAAGGTATAATCGGTTCCAGCAACCATCGCCAGCGTCTGTTTTACATGGTGCAGGAATACCTAGGGGCAAGATCTGACTTGGAAACCTTTCCCACTGAAAACCCTCTGGGTTCCTGGGTCTTGAGGATGGATCACTGGCCAGAGCTTGCACACTATGCAATTGAGCTACTGGCCTGTCCCGCATCCAGCGTTCTTTCGAACGCACATTCAGTGCTGCTGGAGGCTTTGTAACCAATCACAGGGTGCGTCTGTCCACCGACTCGGTCGATCGACTGACCTTCATAAAAATGAATCAGTCTTGGATCACCACCAGCTACCAAGCACCTGATGCTGATGTAACCGAACTATTTTTTTGAAATGTCAGATCCCTTCAAAGACTGCCTATGCTGATGCTGAGTGACTATCCTGTTATTCTGAATAATTATCCTCTTCCTCCTCAATGATCATGCTGATAGCTTGTAAGGACATTTTTGGTTCTGGGCTCTGCCACCAGTGCCTAAGGCCCAATTTTTAAGCCCCTGTTCAACAGGGGTATGTAATTACAATTTTTGATGCAATTCTTTGCAGCAGGGCTAGTTCCTGTGCTCCAACTAGAGTATCTGTGAGGGGTTGCAGTGTTGTGGCACCAGCACCAGTGACTAAGGCCTAATTTTTCAGCCCCTGTTTAACAGGGGCGTGTATTTACAATTTTTGATGCAATTCTTTTGCAGCAGGGCTCGTTCCTGCGTTCCAACTAGAGTATCTGTGAGGGGTTGCAGTGTTGTGGCACCAGCACCAGTGCCTAAGGCCCAATTTTTCAGCCCCTGTTCAACAGGGACATGTAATTAGAATTCTTGATCTAATATTTCACAGCAGGGCCCGTTTCTGCGCCCACCAAGATTAACTGTGAGGACTTACAGTGTTGTGGCACCAACACCACCACCACCATCACCACCAAAGACCCAATTTTTCTGGCCCTGTTCACCAGGGGCATTTAATTACAATTCTTGATTGAATATTTCACAGCAGGGCACGTTTCTGCGCCCACCAAGATTAACTGTGAGGACTTACAGTGTTGTGGCACCAGCACCACCAAAGGCCCAATTTTTCAGCCCCTGTTCAACAGGGGCATGTAATTACAATTCTTGATCTAATATTTCACAGCAGGGCCCGTTCCAGTGCCCACCAAGAGTAACTGTGAGGACTTACAGTGTTGTGGCACCAGCACCACCACCATCACCAAAGGGCCAATTTTTCTGCCCCTGTTCAACAAGGACATGTAATTACAATTCTTGATCAAATATTTCACAGCAGGGCCCTGTAAGGGCTTACAGTGTTGAGGCCACAACAACACCTAAGGCCCAAATTTCTGCTGAGTATATAGGGCAGGCCCCTACTTTCAAACATCCAACTTACAAACGACTCCTACTTGCAAACGGAAGGAGACAACAGGAAGTGAGATGAAATCTACCCCATAGGAAGGGAAATTCTCTCCTGTAAGAGTTAATATGGGAAAAACTTTTCTCCTTCCCACTGATGCTTTATCACCAATTCTTGTTTCACTAAAACCCCCAAATTTTCCTTGTCAAAAGAAGTTTATTGAGTATACAATGTTATAAAGATACATAAAGTAAGTTTACAAGGATCTATAAAGTAAGCTCATTGTTTTACAGTAGGGTTTATATAGGTAAATATCATGAAATTTCAAATATTAAACATTGGGTTCACGTAAACCTAAATTAAAGATATATATCATTTCCTTAGTTAATTTTGTAGGTATTTAAATGATTTATACCTACTATACATAGTTACATAGTAGGTTACATAGTAGGTGAGGTTGAAAAAAGACACAAGTCCATCAAGTCCAACCTATGTGTGTGATTATGTGTCAGTATTACATTACATATCCCTGTATGTTGCGGTCATTCAGGTGATTATCTAATAGTTTCTTGAAGCTATCAATGCTCCCCGCTGAGACCACCGCCTGTGGAAGGGAATTCCACATCCTTACCGCTCTTACCGTAAAGAACCCTCTACGTAGTTTAAGGTTAAACCTCTTTTCTTCTAATTGTAATGAGTGGCCACGAGTCTTATTAAACTCTCTTCTGCGAAAAAGTTTTATCCCTATTGTGGGGTCACCAGTACAGTATTTGTAAATTGAAATCATATCCCCTCTCAAGCGTCTCTTCTCCAGAGAGAATAAGTTCAGTGCTTGCAACCTTTCCTCATAACTAAGATCCTCCAGACCCTTTATTAGCTTTGTTGCCCTTCTTTGTACTCGCTCCATTTCCAGTACGTCCCTCCTGAGGACTGGTGCCCAGAACTGGACAGCATACTCCAGGTGCGGCCGGACCAGAGTCTTGTAGAGCGGGAGAATTATCGTTTTATCTCTGCAGTTGATCCCCCTTTTAATGCATGCCAATATTCTGTTTGCTTTATTAGCAGCAGCTTGGCATTGCATGCCATTGCTGAGCCTATCATCCACTAGGACCCCCAGGTCCTTTTCCATCCTAGATTCCCCCAGAGGTTCTCCCCCCAGTGTATAGATTGCATTCATATTTTTGCCACCCAAATGCATTATTTTACATTTTTCTACATTGAACCTCATTTGCCATGTAGTCGCCCACCCCATTAATTTGTTCAGGTCTTTTTGCAAGATTTCCACATCCTGCAGAGAAGTTATTGCCCTGCTTAGCTTAGTATCGTCTGCAAATACAGAGATTGAACTCTTTATCCCATCCTCCAGGTCGTTTATGAACAAATTAAATAGGATTGGTCCCAGCACAGAACCCTGGGGAACCCCACTACCCACCCCTGACCATTCTGAGTACTCCCCATTTATCACCACCCTCTGAACACGCCCTTGTAGCCAGTTTTCAATCCATGTACTCACCCTATGGTCCATGCCAACGCACCTTATTTTGTACAGTAAACGTTTATGGGGAACTGTGCCAAATGCTTTTGCAAAATCCAGATACACCACGTCTACGGGCCTTCCTTTATCTAGATGGCAACTCACCTCCTCATAGAAGGTTAATAGATTGGTTTGGCAAGAACGATTCTTCATGAATCCATGCTGATTACTGCTAATAAAATCATTCTTATTACTAAAATCTTGTATATAGTCCCTTATCATCCCCTCCAAGAGTTTACATACTATTGATGTTAGGCTAACTGGTCTGTAATTCCCAGGGATGTTTTTTGGGCCCTTTTTAAATATTGGTGCTACATTGGCTTTTCTCCAATCAGCTGGTACCATTCCAGTCAATAGACTGTCTGTAAATATTAGGAACAACGGTCTGGCAATCACCTGACTGAGTTCCCTAAGTACCCTCGGATGCAAGCCATCTGGTCCCGGTGATTTATTAACGTTAAGTTTCTCAAGTCTAATTTTAATTCCGTCCTCTGTTAACCATGTAGGTGCTTCCTGTGATGTGTCATGAGGATAAACACTGCAGTTTTGGTTACTGAAGCCCCCCGATTCACTTGTGAAGACTGAGGAGAAGAATAAATTCAATACCTTTGCCATCTCCCCATCCTTTGTAACCAGATGTCCTTCCTCATTCTTTATGGGGCCAATATGATCTGTCCTCCCTTTTTTACTGTTTACATACTTAAAGAATTTCTTGGGATTTCTTTTGCTCTCCTCCGCTATGTGTCTTTCATGTTCTATCTTAGCCATCCTAATTGCACCCTTACATTTCTTTTTGCATTCTTTATAAATTCTGAATGCTGAGGATGATCCCTCAACCTTGTATTTTTTGAAGGCCTTCTCCTTTGCTTTTATATGCATTTTTACATTGGAGTTAAGCCATCCAGGATGTTTGTTCGCTCTTTTAAATTTATTACCCAATGGGATACATTGGCTAATGCCCTTATTTAATATGCTCTTAAAGCAAACCCATCTCTCCTCCGTATTCTTTGTTCCTAATATTTTATCCCAATTTATGCCTTTTAGCAAGGTTTGTAGTTTAGGGAAGTTGGCTCTTTTGAAATTCAGTGTCTTTGTGTTCTCTTCATGTTTCCTATTTGTGTGATTTATACTGAAACTAATTGACCTGTGATCGCTGTTACCTAAATTGCCCCGTATTACCACATCTGTTATCAGGTCTGTATTGTTGGTAATCAGTAGATCTAGTAATGTTTTATTTCTAGTTGGTGCGTCTACCATCTGACCCATAAAATTGTCCTGCAAGACACTAAGGAACTGGCGAGCCTTAAATGAATGCGCGGTTCCCTCCGCCCAGTCTATGTCTGGATAATTAAAATCTCCCATTATGATAACACTTCCCATCCTTGCTGCTAATCCAATTTGTGATAGGAGATCCGTCTCCACTTCCTCCCTCAGGTTTGGGGGCCTATAGCATACTCCCAGTATTATTTTCCCCTTAGCTTCATCCCTTTGGAGCTCTACCCATAAAGATTCCACCTCCTCCCTAGCCCCCTCAGTGATGTCATCTCTCACACTCACTTGTACATTATTCTTGATATATAGGCATACCCCTCCCCCTTTTTTACCTTCTCTATCCTTGCGGTAGAGGGTATACCCTTGAATGTTTGCCAGCCAATCATGAGAGCTGTTGAACCAGGTCTCTGAAATTCCCACAAAATCCAAATCCTCCTTGTACAACAGTATCTCTAGTTCACCCATCTTGTCCGCCATGCTCCTGGCATTGGTGAACATGCCACATAGTTTAGACTGGTCGCATATTGTCCTCATATTGGGTGTTTCAAGATTGCAACTAGGACTTGCTACTATACTCACCTTGTGTTTTTGTGCTTTGGTTAACCTACCACTAATGCCCCCCATATGCCCACATATTGTTTACAAGTAGAGTGTATATAGGTCAAATAAATTCTGATAATGAGCTTTAATCGTAAGGTGGAGAAAAGGAAAGAGAAAGAAGAAAAAGGGTTGAAAGGTAGAGGTATGGTCCACAAGGTTGTCCCGCTCGTCAGTTTATTATTCTTTTTAGTTCTCTTTGAAGCCTTAGAATGGGTGTCTCTGTAAGTCTTTTAATCTGTTACCATGGCAACAGAACAGAGTCATTGAAGTTTGACAGGAACTGTTGTTTTATCCAAGGATGCCAAAGTTTTTCAAATTTTGGAATTTGATTTTGATCGATGGCTACCATCTTAGCATGGGACATTGTATTATTCATTCTGTGAATTGTTTCTGCTAGTACCAATGTAGGAGATTTCCATGCCTTGGCCACTGTTTGTTTTGCAGCCGTTATTAGTTGGATCATAAGTTTGAATTGAGAGAGTGTTAACCATTTCGGTTTTAGATTAAGTAAAGTTAAATATGGATCTGGTTGTATTATTTTTTTTAATATTTTAGATGCAATCACGAAGACTTCCTTCCAGAAGGTTTGGATTACTGGGCACGTCCACCATATGTGTAAATATGTGCCTATTTCTGGGCATCCTCGAAAACAAAGAGTTGAGGTATTAGGTGAATATTTTGCCACTCTAGCGGGTACAAGGTACCAGCAAGTTAGGACTTTATAATTTGTCTCCAGTGCTAAGATGTTGGGTGAAGATGACTTAGATGTGAGCCATATGTTAGACCAGTCCGTGTCTTCTAAAGTTCGTCCCAGGTCCTCCTCCCACCTCTGAACGTAAGAGGGTCTATTAAGATTTGCTACTCCATATAATTGATTATAAAGTGATGAAATTGTACCTTTAGCAAATGGATCTTTTGTACAGATTGATTCAAAAATGGATAATTGGGATAATGGTGTATCCCCCTTTAGGAATGGTGTATAGAAATTTTGATTTGGAGATATCTAAATATCTCAGAGTTTGGTAGATCACATTTTTCTCTAAGCGATGGGAATGAAAGGAATGATTTAGATGCTATGAATGCCTGATGTTGTCCAAGCTTTAAAAGAATTTGGGTAGATCCATGCCGGATAAAAGGCCGGATTTCTGATAAAAGAAAGGAGAGGATTGTGTGGAGATTGTAACTGATATTTGGTTTTTAGTTTATCCCAGAGAGATAAGAAGTGTTTAGTTATGGGATTATGAATTTTAAAGCGGTCTTTAGGATCAAGCCATAATAAATTTGATATTAATAGAGGGTCGTTTTCTGAAGCCTCTATAAATACCCATAATGGGATTTCCTGTTTTGCATGGTATTTGGACAGACTGGCCAAATGTGCTGCTCTGTAGTAGTTAGTAAAATTAGGGTATCCCAGGCCTCCTTTATTTTTGGGAAGATGTAGTGTGTGTATAGGTATACGTGGTTTAGAAGAGCCCCATATATACAAAGTTGCTCTTTTTTGTACTATTCTCAAAAAATAGGAAGGAATTGGAATAGGGAGGACTCTGAATAGATAAAGCAATTTGGGTAGAATAGTCATTTTGATTGCATTAATCTTCCCTATCCAGGATAAAGGAAGTTGCGACCATTGTTTTATTAGATTTGTGATCTGTCTTAATACAGGAGGATAATTGGTTGAGAATAAGTCAGAATGAGATGCTGTTAAATGAATTCCAAGATATGGGATTGATTTTTCTGCCCATGTGAATGGGAGTGCAGCCCTAGCCGGGATCAATTCCATGTTTGTGAGTGAAATATTAAGCACTAGGCATTTCTTAGGATTAATCATAAGGCCGGATAGGGCTGCAAATCCATCAAGAGCTGGTATTAAGTTAGGACCAGAGACCTGTGGTGATGATAGAAAAAGTAATATATCGTCTGCAAATATACATCATTTGTGTGTAATACCTCCTACTTCAATGCCAGTTATAGTTTGGTTTGTTCTGATGTATTGGGCCATGGGTTCGAGTATAAGGGCAAATAATAAGGGAGATAATGGGCAACCCTGTCGGGTACCTCTTTCGATATTAAAGGCTTCAGATTTGTATCCAGCATATCTTATATAGGCTTTGGGTTTATTATATAATGCTTTGATCCATGTTAAAAAGCGGGGTCCAAAACCCCATTTTTGTAATGAATATTGCATATATTGCCAGGATACTGTGTCAAATGCCCTCTTAATATCGAGAGATAGAAAACATAAAGGGATTTTCCGTTTTTTAGCAATATGTGCCAATAACACTGCCCTGCGTATATTATCGCCTGCCTGTCTATTTGGCATGAAGCCTACTTGATCTCTATGTATTAATTTTCCTATAATGCTATTGAGGCGTTTTGCTATTATTTTTGCTAATAATTTAATATCAAGGTTTAACAGAGAGATAGGCCGATAATTCACACAGGAAGTATCATCAGAAAGGGGTTTTGGGATCATACAAACAATTGCCATTAGTGTTTCTTGCCGCAAAGAATGTCCATCTAGAAGTTTGTTAAAAGTTTCAGTGAGAATGGGAGAGAGTATTTCTGAGAATGTTTTATAGTATAAAGCCGAGTAGCCGTCTGGGCCTGGTCTTTTGTTAAGTTTTAGGTCTTTTATGGCGTTAGCAACTTCATCTATAGTTATAGGCTCATCCAAACTGCTTTTTTGATTCTGAGATAACTCAGGTAAGGTTATTTTTGAGAAGAAGGATTCAGCTTCTGTAGGATTAAATTCATTGTTTGTCTTGTATAAAGTTGCGAGATGTGAGTGAAATTTATGGACTATTTTAACTGGATTACAAGTGTAAACATTTTTTGATAATTTCAAACGTATAGGTTTGAAAGATTTGTTAGTTGAATTTAATGCCCGAGCCAAATATGTACCTGGTTTGTTTGTATTCATGTAGAAATTGTGTTTGGAGCGTTTGAGGGATTTATCAACTGACTCAGTGAGAAATAGATCGTATTCCAATCTAGATTTTTCCAGATGAGATTTTGTACTCTGAGATGGATTATCTTGAAATGATATGTAGGCTGCATTAAAATTGAGTTCTAGTTTTTTTGCTAGATTTTTGCGTTCCCGTTTAAATAGTGCCATTTGTCTTTGTATTGTACCACGCAAGACAGGCTTATGAGCTTCCCACAGTGTTATTGGGGAGATGTCTGTTGTATTATTAATTGATATGTATTCCTTTAAAGCTTGTTCAATGGCCATCTGATGTAGTGGGTGTTTGAGCATTATGTCCGGTAAGTACCACGTTGGGTCATGCGCTTTTGGTATGGCTGAGGCTATAGTAGTGTATACTGCATTATGGTCAGACCACGGAATCGGAATTATATCTGATGCAATAATTTCTGGTATCATTCCTATTGTTAGAAAAATATGATCTATTCTGGTGAAGGTTTGATGAGGGTGCAAGAAATAAGTGAATTTCTTTTTCATTGGGTTACTTTCTCTCCAAGAATCTACCAGATTGTATTTGGAAAGAAGTTGAGAAAAAGGTAATCTAGAGGTTATTTTGGATGGTGTAAAAGGTGATTTATCTAGAAATGGGAGGAGGACCTGGTTTCGAATCCCCACACATTATCACTGTTCCTATTTTGTGTGTATTAATCACTTGTAATATATGTGAGAGGAATGGTGTAGGTTGTTTGTTAGGAGCGTAGTAGGAAATCACCGTGATTGCTGTATCCATTATATAACCCATGAGTATCAGGTATCTACCTTCTGGGTCTTTAATTTCTGATGATAAGGTGAATGGTGTGGATCGGTGAAATGCAATTAGAGTTCCCCTTTGCTTGGTACAGGCAGAAGCCGTGTAAATTTGTTGATAAAAAGGAGAAATATATTTTGGAGTAGAATCTTTGGTGAAGTGTGTTTCTTGGAGGCATACTATGTGAGCCTTCTTGTTATGGAAAGTACGGAAGGCTTTGATCCTTTTTTGAGGGACATTTATTCCCTGAACATTCAGGGAAAGTATATTCAGTGGTGCCATGGCAATAGATCAAATAGTTTTGACTTACTTTTTGTTATGCAGAGCTGACTGCGCAGATCAACCTGTGTGGACTGAAGAGATGAATAGATAGAAAAGAAACCAGTGAATTCTGGAGTAAAGAGTAAACAAAAAACATATGAGATTAGATGATACATTGTATAAATTATTTTTTGCAAGTAATCACAATTTACCCGTGAAAGAGAATAAATATCTCTCTCAGGGGAATAAGTGCCTTCGTCACACTCCCACATAATATGGTTGGGAGAATGAGGAGGGCTAATGGGGGTACACGGATCTTCCGCTTACAGGAGAGAAGTGCTATGTCAAAAGACATCAAAATGATGTTTCATTAATTGGAGTGCAGAATATAGTTTTTGTTGAAATTATTTATTCCAGGGTGGTTGTATATGGTTAGTCTTGCCCTAGGCTAAATAATTCAGTTAGAAAGGTACTGTTAATAACTTTGGTATTAATGAAGATAGTTTGAATTATTTTGGGATTTTAACCCTTTTAGAGTAAACAATTACATATTTTATTCATATGTAACTGTTTAGATATGTTAACTCATAAAATTGAGGTTGTATTGCTTCAGATTAGAATAAACAAAAACATAATTCTAGGAACTAGTTAGGTAATAATATATTTGTTTTAAGAAAAGAAAGAAAAAGCTTCCATTACTTCTGGATTATTGAACATATTTGTCCTAAAAAGTAATAAATCTATTGTTATTACCTGATAATATATAACTGAACAAGAATTTCCTTATTTCACTTATATATTCTAAGGCTATATGAATCAGAAGTAATAAGAAATATAACTGGAATGTAACATGATCCCACACAGTGTGTGACTATCAGAATGCAGTTACATTCAGTTATAAATATAGGTTTTTTATAGAGAACCATCTCTTAGTATAATAAATGAAGAGATATCAGGAATTAGGATGTCAGTCCATTGAATCTTCTTGGTCCATGGATGATGTGGCATAACGGCCTCTTTTATGAGAATGATGATTCCCATTTTGTTCTGAAATTTTCTGGGTGCTGCCTGAAGGTGAAGATGATGCCATTCTTCTGCGTGTGGGAGTGTTGCTGCTTGTGGGTTCTGTCAGATTTAATTTTAAAAGGGTTTGTTGTAGTTCATCTGCTGATCTGCTTCTGTAAATTGTACCTTGGTAGTTAAATCTGACTGAAAAGGGGAAGCCCCATTGATACATAATGTTGTGGCGTTGCAGTTCCATTAGTTGGGGTTTCATGGATCGTCTTTTAGTAATAGTAAGTTGGGATAGGTCAGCAAAAATTTGATAATTGTGTCCTTGAAAATTAAGTTCCTTTTTTTCTCTTGCAGCAATTAGTATTTGTTCTTTCGTTCTGTAATAATGAAATTTTGTGATTATATCACGTGGGGGTCCATCTTTCTTTTTGGCTGTGAGGGCTCTGTGTACTCTGTCCAGTTCAAAACGTTCAATAGGGATATCTGGCTTTAGTTCTTGTAATAGAGCAGTAATAGTAGATTGCAGGTCTGTCACAGTTTCAGGTATTCCCCTTATGCGCAAGTTTGAACGTCTGGCTCTATTTTCGTAATCTTCGAGCTAAGTTTGAAGTATTAAATTCTCTTTTTTTAATTGTTCCAATTCTGTTATATTTTCTTGGGTTGTAATTTCAATTTCATCCATTTTTATTTCTAAGGCTGCGGTGCGGTTTCCCAGCTCTCTTATTTCTTTGGTTAGGCTGTTTGTTATTTGGTCTGAGGTTTGTTTTAAAGCCTTATGAAGCATCTTTTCAAATTGTAATAATATTACTGGGGATGCTGAGGAGGCTTGTGGAGAAGTTTGTGAGAGGATTTGTTCTGTATCTGACTCAAATGGAGAGTCTTGCTGTAACATGTTCTGTCTGTGAGAACGCCCTGATGCTGTATCTTGTGAGGTGACTGGAGCTGCTTCAGCTGCAGTGAGTGCCTGTGAGCTCTTTGTGAGGTGATTTTTATTTCTGCCACGGTTTCCTCCCAGTACCATATTTCCTGCCCAAACTTTCACAGTTTGTTCCCTGGGGCAAAAAGGTTCAAATGGATACCTTTTGAGCCTGCAGGCTCCGCTTTGTCCTTCTCTTCTCTCCTCAGCGGTGTGGAGCTCTAACAATGCATGTCTGCTCCGCTAGGCTCCGCCTCCTGCCCCCAAAACCCCCAAATTTTCAAAAAACATTTGTCATTGGGACAAAAAGTGAGGTGAAATCTTCTGAAGAGGAGGACAGACAGCAAAACAAATGTCACAGGGATGATAACCCTTCCCTATGTTTTCCAAAAAGCTTAAAAACAGATTTTTTGGCTGGAGCTATACTTTAAAAATGTACCAGTTCAAAATTACAAACAGATTCTACTTAACAACAAACCTACAGTCCCTGTCTTGTTTGCACCGCCTGTATACTGCTGTTCAGAGTATATAGGGCCTGGGGGCCCCACGCCTTTCCTTTTTTTAATTTGGGTGCGGGGTTCACCTTAATATCCATACAGGACCCAAAGGGCCTGGTAATGGACTGGAGGGTTCCCATGCCATTTGTCTCACTGATTTTCATCCATATTGCCAGGACCCGACATTACATTAAAGCCGCAAGCAGTTTTAAATTACTTTTTTTCCTTTAAAAATGTCATTTTGTGCAGGGACTGTTCTAAGCACGGGAAACACGCGCCACTTTACAGGCTTACTATAGACACCCCTTAGGTACGATATTTAAAGGAATATTTCACTTTTTTCTTTTTACTTTAAGCATCATTAAAATCACTGCTCCCGGAAAAATGGCTGTTTTTAAAAGTTTTTTTTGCATTGATACATGTCCCCTAGGGCAGGAACCGGGTCCCCAAACCCTTTTTAGGACAATACCATGAAAATTAGCCTTTAAAATGAGCACTTTTGATTTCGAACATTCGAGTCCCATAGACATCAATGAGGTTCTAACGTTCGTGCAAATTTTCGGTCCGTTCGCAGGTTCTGGTGCGAACCGAACCGGGGGGTGTTCGGCTCATCCCTAGCATACAAGACCTTTTTACGGGAATGACACCCAAATCTGCATTACAAATAATGCCCACATACCAACTACCCAACAATCTACTATTCGCCGTACGCATTTCTCACCTCCTAAGGGCACGTCCAATACCTAAATTCAAGTTATCATCTATAGCATGGCATTTTTACACAAAGACGCCTCAGTCTGCTAAAGGTATATCATTATTCTATAACCTCATTCAAAACAAACACATTTTTAGTAAGACAGCTGCCATTAGGAAGTGGGAAAAAGAGCTGGGCACTACATTCCCTGATGAACAGTGGACACATGCTTTCAAGGCAATACAAAAAACCTCACACTGTGTGAATCACTGGGAAATGACGCTTAAAATCACCAACAAAAAAAAAAAAGAAAAAAAAATCACCAACAGATGGCCCTATACGCCATATAGACTTGCCACCTTTTTCCCAGACACATCTCCCATGTGTTGGAGAAATTGTGGACAAATAGGCAATCTACTACACACACTAAGGGAATACCTGAGCATAACCAGCCTCTGGAACAAAACTTTTAAACTGATCTCATCAACTACAGGGATTTTAGTATCACCAAACCCTACATTAGCAATCCTTAACATTGGGATAGCGAGTTTTCCACCAGAATGTAGATCGGTCACCATACACATATTATTAACAACCAGTACCCTTATCCTTCGCAACTGGAAAAACACCTTGGCCATCAATCCCTCTGAGGTGATTACACTAGTCAACAGAAATCATACCTTCGAATGCCTACTGGCTATCAACTCTTTGACATGTAAAACATTTGACAGCCACTGGAAAGCATGGACTGAAAAACATAAAATCACTAATACTATGCTCCATTTTGAATACATTGCCTAACCACTTGCTGTCCGCTTGTGAAAGACCTAGCCAGGAGAGAGACTTTTGGAGGGGACTGAATGCTAGTCTCTTGCCGATCGATCATGGGCCCTGGCATTTGGGGGAACGGTGCGCTTTGTGAGCTGTATGCCTGGGGACCCTTGAGGTGGTATTACTGTGGATTCGGGTCCTGGTCCCCCAGGACACACAGACTCTGGGGACCCTGGATTTGCCATATTGGAATAGTGACTGATTCATACCATTGGGACTCCTACTGTTAAATGCTAATGTCATCAATTCCAGCTATCTGTCTGTTGCCTGCTAGAATGTGTATTGTAAATAAGTCTACTATGGGATCTAAGAGTCATTAGATCCCCATTGTTGTTTGTATTAATTAACTCTGCTATTATGTGAAGAAGAGTCTATGTTGATTGTGTTTTCTGAGCTACATGATGGCCAGTCTGGCCTAAAGGTCATGTCTGAGTCATCTAGGCTGTCTAAAGGGATTAGTTAATTAGCCCATGTTAATTAGGTTTCTGGTCACAGGTGTATGTTCAGAGTAATATGAGCCGGAGGTATGCACCTCCACTTTTAGTGTTTAAAAGAGCCTGTATATTGCAATAAAAGAGTTTCCTGGTTGAACTTACATACAGCCTGTCTGGTGTTTGTTCTGAGCTATCACAACTGGGTTAGAATGGCACATAGCTGTAGTTCTAATCCCGGAGCATTGGATGACCGAGCAATCAGATGTTGCGATCTGCAATCTGATTCTATAGCAGCAGAGGAGTGTCGGGAGAGTGGAATCGAGCGAGCAAGGGGCTCAT